>NC_138306.1:58425000-58437500 GCF_965601325.2 Salmo salar | reverse complement strand
GACATTTTCTGTATGACATCATATGTATTCGGTGTATTTGTAATTCTGTGTGATTGTTTAGGTATTTAGTAAATAAATAATTAAACCCAATTTTGTATTGCTGATTCAACTTGTTAGCCAGGGTTCGTGAAGATAGCCAAGAATTTACAACTTTCATTATGAGACTGAAAATAAGATAAGGGTTAATATTGACTGCTATCGATGTAAAATATTACTAAGTATTTTAAGAGTTTATTCGGAAGATAACGGCTCTATAAACGTTCTTCCGTGGTGCCCCGACTTTCTAGTTAATTACATTTACATGATTAGCTTAATCAGGTAATATTAATTACAGAGAAAGAATTTTATAGGTTAGCATGTCATATCACTTAATCCGGCATAGCCAAAGACACGACAATGATGATGATGATGATAGATGATGATGATGATGATGATGATTGATGATTGATGATGATGATTGATGATTGATGATGATGATGGTGATGATGATAGATGATGATAGATGATGATGGTGATGATGATGATGATGATGATGATGAGTGATGATGTTAGATGATGATGTTAGATGATGATGATGATGTTAGATGATGATGATGATGATGTTAGATGATGACGATGATGATGATGTTGATGATGATGATGTTAGATGATGATGATGATGATGATGTTAGATGATGATGATGATGATGTTTGATGGTGATGATGATGATAGATGATGATGATGATGTTAGATGATGATGATGACGATGATGATGATGTTTGATGATGATGATGTTAGATGATGATGATGATGATGATGATGTTAGATGATGATGATGACGATGATGATGATGTTTGATGATGATGATGTTAGATGATGATGATGATGATGATGATGATATTCGATGATGATGATGGTGATGATGATGATGATGTTAGATGATGACGATGGTGATGATGGTGGTGATGATGGTGATAGAGGATGATGTTAGATGATGATGATGATGGTGATGATGATGTTAGATGATGATGATGATGATGATGATAGATGATGATGATGATGATAGAGGATGATGATGATGTTAGATTATGATGATGATGATAGATGATGATGATGTTAGATGATGATGATGTTAGATGATGATGATGATGATGATGATGTTAGATGATGACGATGATGATGATGTTGATGATGATAGATGATGATGATGATGATGATGATGGTGATGATGATGTTAGATGATGATGATGTTAGATGATGATGGTGATGGGATGATGATGATGATGGTGATGATGATGATGATGTTAGATGATGATGTTAGATGATGATGATGATGATGATGATGATGGTGATGATGATGTTAGATGATGATGATGATGACGATGTTAGATGATGATGATGATGATAGAGGATGATGATGATGATGATGATGTTAGATTATGATGATGATGATAGATGATGATGATGTTAGATGATGATGATGATGATGTTAGATGATGACGATGATGATGATGTTGATGATGATAGATGATGATGATGATGATGATGATAGATGATGATGATGATGATAGAGGATGATGATGATGTTAGATTATGATGATGATGATAGATGATGATGATGTTAGATGATGATGATGATGATGATGTTAGATGATGATGATGATGATGATGATGTTAGATGATGACGATGATGATGATGTTGATGATGATAGATGATGATGATGATGATGATGATGATGGTGATGATGATGTTAGATGATGATGATGTTAGATGATGATGATGATGGTGATGATGATGATGATGGTGATGATGATGATGATGTTAGATGATGATGATGTTAGATGATGATGATGATGATGATGATGGTGATGATGATGTTAGATGATGATGATGATGACGATGTTAGATGATGATGATGATGATAGAGGATGATGATGATGATGATGATGTTAGATTATGATGATGATGATAGATGATGATGATGTTAGATGATGATGATGATGATGTTAGATGATGACGATGATGATGATGTTGATGATGATAGATGATGATGATGATGATGATGATGGTGATGATGATGATGATGATGATGATGTTAGATGATGATGATGATGATGATGATGATGATGTTAGATGATGATGATGATGATGATGATGTTAGATGATGACGATGATGATGATGTTGATGATGATAGATGATGATGATGGTGATGATGATGATGATGATGATGTTAGATGATGATGATGTTAGATGATGATGATGATGATGATGATGATGGGTGATGATAGATTATGATAGATGCACGCAATGCCTTATTAAAGTTGCATTTTTAAGTAGGAAAAAAAACAGCTTCTCAAAAATGTGAGACTCACGCAGTGCTTATGAGAGACTCATGCTATATAGACTAAATGCTATCTAGCTAATGTTGGCTACTTAGTCTTGTTGTAAACACCTGGTTAGCATAACAGCTAAACCAAACTCGAAATCAGATTTATCAGTGATTATATGATCAGAGCAGACCGTGTACTGACAGCTGTCTGGTTTCAGGTCTTCCCGGGAAAAAAGGTTTCTTCGCTTTTCTGACCGTTCTTGAGTCTTATCTCCTTGGTGTTTCATTATTGCGGGTAATCTGTAAAAATGTTTTTTTTTTCCCACGTTGTCTTTCTTTCCTAAGTTGTTAGAGCAGCCAAATTCCACTCAGCTGTTATTGTCAGAAGAATTGATGCTGTGGTCTTCCAACATGGCTGCCACGAGATATCGTACGTCACCTGGTAACCCTCTATAGCAGAGTGGTAGTGAATCTTTTTCAGCTGTAAATTTATATTTGAACTACTGTATCTTTTCATGGCACAAAGAGGACCCATTCAGAGACAACCCAATTCAATGAGGCGCCGGGTAAGATATCCTGTTAAGAAAGATCCTTCTTGGAAAGAAAATCCCTCCTTCCAAACCATGTAAGGGTTTATTATTTATGTGTGTGTGTGTGTGTGTGTGTGTGTGTGTGTGTGTGTGTGTGTGTGTGTGTGTGTGTGTGTATATGTGTGTGTACTTGTCTGTAATGTGTGTGTCTCATCATTCTATAGCTAGAGGATTCCTGATATCTCCAGGACTGATAAGTATCAACTTTGTTCTTTATTTGTTGTGGTCTAGTACTGTATATGTTTTTTTGCAAGCTAGGGCCATCTACTTTAAGTGCTGCCTGTATTCCCAGTAGCCTACTGTATTTGCTGTGTGAACTGCTGACTGCTCATAACTTGCAGATAGTTGTTGACACATCAATCAGGATTAAGGGAGCAATTTGTGACTTGATTTGGTCATCAGTGGCTGTATTGGACGGGGGAGTGGTTTCTCCTCTCCTAGACAATCAAACAATTAGTACCGGGAGTTGTGCCCTTCACATTTGCGAGACAAATATACAATTAGTATTAGTACTTCAGTCTCTCCCCCCCCCCCCCCCCCCGTTTCCTCAGAGGCGGCTGTAAGCGGTGGTCTTGTCACAAAACGAAGACCATCGCCGAAACAAAAGACGGTTCTCCCGAGTTGTTTGGAGGAAGGAAAGAGAAGAAGTCTCCACTCTCTCACTTCAGTATCTTATCCAGTTATTTTCTGATGATCTCATTTTCATTCTTTTGTAGCTTTGGCAACTATGTTTGTGTTTTCTATACCTGTTCGCTCCTCTCCCTGTAGGCTTTACAGACGCTGCAACTCTTTTAATTTAGTGTACCCTGCGCGCACAACCCATGTAGAATTCCGGGTCTCTGGTAGCGTTTGGAACTGTCTATCTGTGGTCAAGAATGCTGAGATCTTCTCAGCCTATGCTGCCCTTCAGTCCCTTCTTTTTGGCCCTGATGGAGACATGGATCACCCCAGAGAACACTGCTACACGAGCTGCTCTTTCTTCATCTAACTATGTTTTCTCTCATAGTCAGAGAGCATATGGTCGCCGTGGTGGTGGCACAGAGCTACTCATTTCTCCTAACTGGAGATTTTCTATTTTCTCCCTCTCTCACCTGTCCATCTCCTTATTTGAAATCCATGCTGTCACTGTCACTTGTCCACTGAAACTTAACATTATTGTCATCTATCGCCACACCAGGTGCCCTTGGAGAGTTCCTCAATAAACTTGACATCTTGATAATTTAATTTCCTGAAGATTGCTCACCACTTTTCAGACTTGGTGACATCAACCTTCCATTGTCCCCTTTTCTCCCGGCCGGCTCAGCCCCTCCCTTCGTGCTCCGTGAACGAGTGACTCATTGCGAGCTTACAGAACAGGGCTGCGGGCATCTTAGCAAAAATGGAGGAAAACTAAACTTCTAAACTTCCGGAGGACCTATCATCCTTTCACTCCCTCCTCTCTACCATCTCTTCCTCTGTATCCAATTCTAAAGCCACTTTCTATCACTAAGTTTCTGCCTCTAACCCTAGGAAACTTATCTCCTCCCTCCTTAATACTGCAAACCTCCCTCCTTCCTCGCTGCGGACAACAACTTTGTCAACCACTTTGAAAAGACGGTTGATGACATCCGCTCCTCATTCACTCAGCCTATTGAGTGCACACAACTACCCTACGCCTTGAACTCTTTCCTCCCTCTCTCTCCAGATGAAATCCTGTGACTAGTGAGGTCTGGCTGCCTGACAACCTGCTAACTCAACTCCATCCCCTCCTCCCTTCTCCAGGCCATCTCTGAAGACCTTGTCACTTCCCTCGTCAATTAATCAAAGACCACTGGCTGTGTCTCTCTGATTTCAAAATGGTCCAAGTCGCTTCCCTCCTCAAGAAACCACACAACAACAACTTAACTCATCTGACGTCCAAAAACTACAGACCTGTATCCTTTCTTTCTTTTCTTTCCAAAACACTTGAGCGTGCTGTCTCTGACCAACTCTCTTATCAACTCTCTCACAGAACAATCTTCTTGACACAGGCTTCAAGACGGGTTCGTTTCAAGACGGGATATTGTCCTGTGCCAGCTCCTCGCACTCGCCCTGAAGTGCATGTCAACAGTCCGGTGCCACCTGTACCTGCTCCACGCACTAGGCCTCCAGTGCGCCTCTCCGGCCCGGAGCTTCCCGTGATGGTCAACGGCCCGGAGCTTCCAGTGACGATCAACGGTCTGGAGCTTCCTGCGCCGGTGCCCAGTCCAGGCACGGCGTCCAGTCCAGCTCCAAGGCCGGAGTCTTTCTCTGCGCCGGTGCCCAGTCCAGGCACGGTGTCCAGTCCCGCTCCATGGCAGGGAGCCTTCCTCTGCGCCGGTGCCCAGTCCAGGCACGGCGTCCAGTCCCGCTCCAAGGCTGGAGCCTTCCTCTGCGCCGGTGCCCAGTCCAGGCACGGCGTCCAACCCAGCTCCATGGCCGGAGCCCTCCTCTGCGCCGGTGCCCAGTCCAGGCACGGCGTTCAGCCTGGCGCCATGGCCGGATCCGGGGTCTGGGCGGGGGTGGCGACCCGCACTGGAGCCGCCACCGACACTAGTCACCCCCCCCCCCACCCTCCCCATTTGGTTTCAGGTTTTGCGTCCGGAGTCCGCACCTTTGGGGGGGTACTGTCACGCCCTGACCATAGAGAGCCCTTGGTTCTCTATGGTGTAGTAGGTCAAGGCGTGACTAGGGGGTGTTCTAGTTCAATATTTCTATGTTGGTGTTTTGTATGGTTCCCAATTAGAGGCAGCTGGTAATCGTTGCCTCTAATTGGGGATCATATTTAGGAAGCCATTTCTCCCACTTGGTTTTGTGGGATATTATTTGGTTTTGTGCTTGTTGCACCACGTAGTCACGTTTTGTTGCTTGTTTATTGTTTTGTTGAAGAAGTTTCAATGTAAATAAATATGTGGAACTCAACACACGCTGCGCCTTGGTTCGTTTCTTACAACAACCGTGACAGAACATCCCACCAAAAGAGGACCAAGCAGCGTGTGAATCTTACCACCACAACCTCTTAATCTCTCAACACATTAATGCCATGGTATTGTTACAGGACAGAGAAATATGGGCTCATCTTGTTCTTGTAAGTTTATTGAATAAATAACTAAAGTTGTCTGTAAAATGTACACAGCTTTATTTTCAACCCCGTCTGACACAGACAAAGTGGCTACTTCCTTTAACACATAATGTACAAAATCAACAAGCGGCAGCTTGCATAAAGGACTAACACCAGAAGCAACATTTAAAATAATGACGGGAGTGTTGAGATGAAGCATTAAAGGCGTCATTAAACTCTGAAAAGGAACATGGATTAAGGAAGATTCACAGCTGCTATTCTCAGCAGGTCTTAATAGTAACACAATTACAAAGGTTAAAAATTCAAAAGGTCAAACCATTACTGTCTCTCTCACTAGTGCATTATCAGTCACTAACACACACACACACACACACACACACACACACACACACACACACACACACACACACACACACACACACTAGACAACTGACACACACACTAGACAACTGATAAACACACTAGACAACAGACAGCAAGCAATGCAGGTGTAGAAGCACGGTGGCTAGGAAAAACTCCCTAGAAAGGCCAGAACCTAGGAAGAAACCTAGAGAGGAACCAGGCTACGAGGGGTGGCCAGTCCTCTTCTGGCTGTGCCGGGTGGAGAGGAACCAGGCTACGAGGGGTGGCCAGTCCTCTTCTGGCTGTGCCGGGTGGAGATTATAACAGAACACGGCCAAGATATTCAAACGTTCATAGATGACCAGCAGGGTCAAATAATAATAATAATCACAGGGGTTGTAGAGGGTGCAACAGGTCATCACCTCAGGAGTAAATGTCAGTTGGCTTTTCATAGTAGATCATTCAGAGTTAGAGACAGCAGGTGCGGTAGAGAGAGAGTCCATAACAGCAGGTCTGGGACAGGTAGTACGTCCAGTGAACAGGTCAGGGTTCCATAGCCGCAAGCAGAACAGTTGAAACTGGAGCAGCAGCATGACCAGGTGGACTGGGGGCAGCAAGGAGTCATCAGGGCAGGTAGTCCTGAGGTATGGTCCTAGGGCTCAGGTCCCCTGAGAGAAGAGAGAGAGAGAGAGAGAGAGAGAAAGAGAGAAAGAGTGAGAAAAAGAGGGCAAGAGAAAAAGAGAGAGAGGGAATTAGAGGGAGCATACTTTACAAAGGACACCGGATAAGGCATGAGAAATACTCCAGATATAACAGACTGACCCTAACCCCCTGACACAAAAACTACTGCAGCACAAATACTGGAGGCTGAGACAGGAGGGGTCGGGAAACACTGTGGCCCCATCCGACGATACCCACGGACAGGGCCAAACAGGCAGGATATAACCCCACCCACTTTGCCAAAGCACAGCCCCCACACCACTAGAGGGATATCTTCAATCACCAACTTACCATCCTGAGACAAGTCTGAGTATAGCCCATGAAGACCTTCCCCACAGCACGAACCCGAAGGGGAACGCCAACCCAGAAAGGAAGATCACGTCAGTGACACAACCCACTCAAGTGACGCACCCCTCCTAGGGACGGCATGGAAGAGCACCAGTAAGCCAGTGACTCACCCCCCGTAATAGGGTCAGAGGCAGAGAATCCCAGTGGAGAGAGGGGAAACGGCCAGGCAGAGACAGCAAGGGCGGTTTGACGCTCCAGTGCCTTTCCGTTCACCTTCACACTCCTGGGCCAGACTACACTCAATCATAGGACCTACTGAAGAGATGAGTCTTCAATAAAGACTTAAAGGTTGAGACCGAGTCTGCGTCTCTCTCATGGTTAGGCAGACCATTCCATAAAAATGGAGCTCTATAGGAGAAAGCCCTGCCCCCAACTGTTTGCTTAGAAATTCTAGGGACAGTAAGGAGGCCTGCGTCTTGTGACCGTAGCTTACGTGTAGGTATGTACGGCAGGACCAAATCGGAGAGATATGCACAGTTGAAGTCAGAAATTTACATACACCTTAGCCAAATACATTTAAACTCAGTTTCTTACAATTCCTGACATTTAATCATATTAAAAATTCCCTGTCTTAGGTCAGTTAGGATCACCACTTTAGTTTAAGAATGTGAAATGTCATAATAATAGTAGAGAGAATGATTTATTTCAGCTTTTATTTCTTTCATCACATTCCCAGTGGGTCAGAAGTTTACATACACTCAATTAGTTTTTGGTAGGATTGCCTTTAAATTGTTTACCTTGGGTCAAACGTTTCGGGTTGCCTTCCACAAGCTTCCCATAATAAGTTGGGTGAATTTTGGCCCATTCCTCCTGACAGAGCTGGTGTAACTGAGTCAGGTTTGTACACCTCTTTGCTCACACATGCTTTTTCAGTTCTGCCCACAAATTTTCTATAGGATTGAGGTCAGGGCTTTGCGATGGCCACTCCAATACCTTGACTTTGTTGTCCTTAAGCCCTTTTTCCACAACTTTGGAAATATGCTTGGGGTCATTGTCCATTGGCTTCTTGAGCAGTGGCTTCTTCCTTGCTGAGCGGCCTTTCAGGTTATGTCGATATAGGACTCGTTTTACTGTGGATATAGATACATTTGTACCTGTTTCCTCCAGCATCTTCACAAGGTCCTTTGCTGTTGTTCTTGGATTGATTTGCACTTTTCGCACCAAAGTACGTTCATCTCTAGGAGACAGAATGCGTCTCCTTCCTCAGCGGTATGACGGCTGCGTGGTCCCATGGTGTTTATACTTGTGTACTATTGTTCGTACAGATGAACGTGGTACCTTCAGACATTTGCAAATTGCCCCCAAGGATGAACCAGACTTGTGGAGGTCCATAATTTATTTTCTGAGGACTTGGCTGATGTCTTTTGATTTTCCCATGATGTCAAGCAAAGAGGCACTGAGTTTGAAGGTATGCCTTGAAATACATCCACAGGTACACCTCCGATTGACTCAAATGATGTCAATTATCCTATCAGAAGCTTCTGAAGCCATGACATAATTTTCTGGAATTTTCCAAGCTGTTTAAAGGCACAGTCAACTTAGTGTATGTAAACTTCTGACCCACTGGAATTGTGATACAGTGAATTGTAAGTGAAATAATCTGTCTGTAAACAATTGTTGGAAAAATTACTTGTGTCATGCACAAAGTAGAGCACAAGGACAGATACAGAGCCTCGGTCTGACGCCATTAAAAGGTCATTGACCACCTTCGCAAGTGCAGTCTCTGTGCTATGATGGGGTCTAAAACCAGACTGAAGCGTTTCGTATACATTGTTTGTCTTCAGGAAGGCAGTGAGTTGCTGCGCATCAGCTTTTTCTAAAATTTTTGAGAGGAATGGGAGATTCGATATAGGCCGATAGTTTTTAATATTTTCTGGGTCAAGGTTTAGCTTTTTCAAGAGACTTTATTACTGCCACTTTTAGTGAGTTTGGTACACATCCGGTGGATAGAGAGATGTTTATTATGTTCAACATAGGAGGGCCAAGCACAAGAAGCAGCTCTTTCAGTAGTTTAGTTGGAATAGGGTCCAGTATGCAGCTTGAAGGTTTAGAGGCCATGATTATTTTCATCATTGTGTCAAGAGATATCGTATTAAAACACTTGAGTGTTTCTCTTGATCCCAGGTCCTGGCAGGGTTGTGCAGACTCAGGACAACTGACCTTTGGAGAACTACACAGATTTAAAGAGGAGTCCGTAATTTGCTTTCTAATGATCATGATCTTTTCCTCAAAGAAGTTCATGAATTTATTACTGCTGAAGTGAAAGCCATCCTGTTTTGGGGAATGCTGCTTTTTAGTTAGCTTTGCGACAGTATCAAAAATACATTTAAGTTGGAAAAATAGGATGATCGAGCAGCAGTGAGGGCTCTTCGATACTGCACGGTACTGTCTTTCCAAGCTAGTCGGAAGACTTCCAGTTTGGAGTAGCGTCATTTCAGTTCCAATTTTCTGGAAGCTTGCTTCAGAGCTCGGGTATTTTCTGTATACCAGGGAGCTAGTTTCTTATGACAAATGTTTTTGGGTTTTGGGTATTACGCAAGGTTAAATTTAGTTCCTCAGTTGGTGGTTAACCGGTTTTTGTACTCTGATGTCCTTGGGTAGGTGGAGGGAGTCTGGAATGGCATCTAGGAATTTTTCGGTTGTCCGAGAATTCATAGCATGGCTTTTGATGATCCTTGGTTGGGGTCTGAGCAGATTATTTTTTGTGATTGCAAACGTAATAAAATGGTGGTCCGATATTCCAGGATTATGAGGAAAAACATTAAGATCCACAATATTTATTCCACGGGGCAAAACTAGGTCCAGAGTATTACTGTGGTAGTGAGTAGGTCCGGAGACATGTTGGACAAAACCCACTGAGTCGATGATTGCTCCAAAAGCCTTTTGGAGTGGGTCTGTGGACTTTTCCATGTGAATATTAAAGTCACCAAAAATGCGAATATTATCTGCCATGACTACAAGGTCCGACAGGAATTCAGGGAACTCAGTGAGGAACGCTGTATACGGCCCAGGAGGCCTGTAAACAGTAGCTATAAAAAGTGATTGAGTTGGCTGCATAGATTTCATGACTAGAAGCTCAAAAGACGAAAACACAGTGATTTTTTTTTTTGTAAATTAAAATTTGCTATTGTAAATGTTAGCAACACCTCCGCCTTTGCGGGATTCGCGGGGGGATATGGTCACTAGTGTAACCAGGAGGTGAGGCCTCATTTAACACAGTAAATTCATCAGGCTTAAGCCATGTTTCAGTCAGGCCAATCACATCAAGATTATGATCAGTGATTAGTTCATTGACTATAACTGGGGCTACAGTGTCTCCTGACCCCTCCTGTCTCAGCCTCCAGTATTTATGCTGCAGTAGTTTATGTGTCGGGGGGCGAGGGTCAGTCTGTCACATCTGGAGTATTTCTCTTGTCTTTTCCGGTGTCCTGTGTGAATTTAAATATGCTCTCTCTAATTCTCTCTTTCTCTTTCTTTCTTTCTCTCTCTCGGAGGACCTGAGCCCTAGGACCATGCCTCAGGACTACCTGGCTTGATGACTCCTTGCTGTCCCCAGTTCACCTGGTCGTGCTGCTGCTCCAGTTCCAACTGTTCTGCCTGCAGCTATGGAACCCTGACCTGTTCACCGGACGTGCTACATGTCCCAGACCTGTTGTCCCAGACCTGCTGGAACCCTGATCTATTCACCGGACGTGCTACCTGTCCCAGACCTGCTGTTTTCAACTCTCTAGAGACAGCAGGAGCGGTAGAGATACTCTCAAAGTTCGGCTATGAAAAAGCCAACTGACACTTACTCTTGTGTTGCTGACTTGTTGCACCCTCGACAACTACTATGATTATTATTATTTGACAATGCTGGTCATTTATGAACATTTGAACATCTAGGCCATGTGCTGTTATGATCTCCACCCGGCACAGCCAGAAGAGGACTGGCCACCCCTCATAGCCTGGTTCCTCTCTAGGTTTCTTCCTAGGTTTTGGCCTTTCTAGGGAGTTTTTCCTAGCCACCGTGCTTCTACACCTGCATTGCTTGCTGTTTGGGGTTTTAGGCTGGGTTTCTGTACAGCACTTTGAGATATCAGCTGATGTAAGAAGGGCTATATAAATACATTTGATTTGAACTGCCTTGGAAGTGAGGGACCCAACATTAAGTAGCCCTATTTTGAGATGTGAGATATCACAATCTCTTTCAATAATGGCAGGAATGGAGGAGGCCTTTATTCCAGTGAGATTGCTAAGGCGAACAACCGCCATCTTTAATTTTGCCCAATCTAGATCGCGGCACAGACACGGTCTCAATGGGGATAGCTGAGCTGACTACACTGACTGTGCTAGTGGCAGACTCCACTAAGCTGGCAGGCTGGCTAACAGCCTGCTGCCTGGCCTGCACCCTATTTCATTGTGGAGCTAGGGGAGTTAGAGCCCTGTCTATGTTCGTAGATAAGATGAGAGCACCCCTCCAGCTAGGATGGAGTCCGTCACTCCTCAACAGGCCAGGCTTGGTCCTGTTTGTGGGTGAGTCCCAGAATGAGGGCCAATTATCTACAAATTCTGTCTTTTGGGAGGGGCAGAAAAAAGTTTTCAACCAGCGATTGAGTTGTGAGACTCTGCTGTAGAGCTCATCACTCCCCCTAACTGGGAGGGGGCCAGAGACAATTATTCGATGCCAACACATCTTTCTAGCTGATTTAGTAGTGGTAGTGGATATGACTCCTAGCTGGGACTGGCTGTGGCTGATGGCAGTGGATATGACTCCTAGCTGGGACTGACAGTAGTGGATATGACTCCTAGCTGGGACTGGCTTTGGCTGACGGTAGAGGATATGACTCCTAGCTGGGACTGACTGTAGTAGATATGACTCCTAGCTGGGACTGGCTGTGGCTGACGGTAGAGGATATGACTCCTAGCTGGGCCTGGCTGTGGCTGTTGGTAGTAGATATGACTCCTAGCTGGGACTGACTGTAGTAGATATGACTCCTAGCTGTGGCTGACAGTAGTGGATATGACTCCTAGCTGTGGCTGATGGTAGTAGATATGACTCCTAGCTGTGGCTGACGGTAGTAGATATGACTCCTAGCTGTGGCTGATGGTGAGGATATGTCTCCTAGCT
>NC_138306.1:58400000-58420000 GCF_965601325.2 Salmo salar | reverse complement strand
ACATTGACTGGGTACAGGTACTTCCTGAATATGACCTCGTTGTTACCTCAACTACCTCGTACCCCTGGACATTGACTGGGTACAGGTACTTCCTGTATATGACCTCGTTATCACCTCAACTACCTCGTACCCCTGGACATTGACTGGGTACAGGTACTTCCTGTATATGACCTCGTTATTACCTCAAATACCTCGTACCCCTGGACATTGACTGGGTACAGGTACTTCCTGTATATGACCTCGTTGTTACCTCAACTACCTCGTACCCCTGGACATTGACTGGGTACATGTACTTCCTGTATATGGCCTCGTTATCACCTCAACTACCTCGTACCCCTGGACATTGACTGGGTACATGTACTTCCTGTATATGGCCTCGTTATCACCTCAAATACCTCGTACCCCTGGACATTGACTGGGTACAGGTACTTCCTGTATATGACCTCGTTGTTACCTCAACTACCTCGTACCCCTGGACATTGACTGGGTACAGGTACTTCCTGTATATGACCTCGTTATTACCTCAACTACCTCGTACCCCTGGACATTGACTGGGTACAGGTACTTCCTGTATATGACCTCGTTGTTATTGTTATTTTATTGTTTTATTTCCTTTTTTATCTAGCTAATTGTTCTTACCTTTTAACTCTGCCTGGTTAGGAAAGGGCCCATGAGCATTTCCCAGTAAGGCATACCCATGTTGAAATAGTCCACATGACCAATAAAATGTCATTACATTTGAGTTAAAAGTGTCTATGGATTGAACACACATTACGCACGAAGCAAAAACATCAGGCAGATGTTGAGACTAAAGAGCTTTTAAAATATTTCCTTCGGAAACTTCAAGGGGGCTTCAAGTTCCTATGCTCTGAGTTAACATTCATATAATAACGAATTTCCTTTGACCACACAAACATTCTTTCCTATTGTCCCCCATTGTAAAAGAGCCAACGACGTCTTAGATTTTTTAAATTATTATTATTATACAGAAATAACAAAACATGCCCGAAAAGCTGTTGTGTTGTTCAATGTACATGTAACCAGGTCAAAAATCCTGACTTACGGTTCGCAATGGTCCCAGTTAGGGAAATACAGGGCTGTGAGAAGAGCCTTGTGTCTTCAGGCTATTTGGAGTGGGAAATGTGGCTACGTGTAGATACAGTTAATTCAGAAAGTATTCACACCCTTTACTCAGTACTTTGTTGAAGCACTTTTGGCAGCGATTAGAGCCTCGAGTCTTCTTGGGTATGACGCTACAAGCTTGGCACAACCTGTATTTGGAGAGTTTCTCCCATTCTTCTCTGCAGATCCTCTCAAGTTCTGTCAGGTTGGATGGGGAGCGTTGCTGCACAGTTTTTTTCAGGTCTCTTCAGAGATGTTTGACCGGGTTCAAGTCCGGGCTCTGGCTGGGCCACTCAAGGACATTCAGAGACTTGTCCTGAAGCCACTCCTGCGTTGTCTTCGCTGTGTGCTTAGGGTTGTTGTCCTGTTGGAAGGTGAACCTTCGCCCCAGTCTGAGGTCCTGAGAGCTCTGGAGCAGGTTTTCATCAGGGATCTCTCTGGACTTTCATTCATCTTTGCCTCGATTCTGGTTATGTACAGGACAGCGAGGTAGGAGCTGGTCAGGTTAGGGGCGGGACAGAGAGGGAGGAGCTTGTCAGGTTAGGGGCGGGACAGAGAGGGAGGAGCTTGGCAGGACAGCGGGTGGAGCTTGTCAGGTTAGGGGCGGGACAGAGAGGGAGGAGCTTGTCAGGTTAGGGGCGGGACAGCGAGGCAGGAGCTGGTCAGGTTAGGGGCGGGACAGAGAGGGAGGAGCTTGTCAGGTTAGGGGCGGGACAGCGAGGGAGGAGCTTGTCAGGTTAGGGGCGGGACAGCGAGGGAGGAGCATGTCAGGTTAGGGGCGGGACAGAGAGGGAGGAGCTTGCCAGGTTAGGGGCGGGACAGAGGGTGGGGCTTGTCAGGTTAGGGGCGGGGCAGAGAGGGAGGAGCTTGTCAGGTTAGGGGCGGGACAGAGGGTGGAGCTTGTCAGGTTAGGGGCGGGGCAGAGAGGGAGGAGCTTGTCAGGTTAGGGGCGGGACAGAGAGGGAGGGGCTTGTCAGGTTAGGGGCGGGACAGAGGGCGTATCCCAGACTGCATACACCCTATATGACTAGAAGTTCAACGTAGAATATGACAGATGTTTCTGTGAGTCCCAATGGCACCCTATTCCCTAATATATACAGTACACTGAGTCCCAATGGCACCCTATTCCCTAATATATACAGTACACTGAGTCCCAATGGCACCCTATTCCCTAATATATACAGTACAGTGAGTCCCAATGGCACCCTATTCCCTAATATATACAGTACACTGAGTCCCAATGGCACCCTATTCCCTAATATATAGAGTACAGTGAGTCCCAATGGCACCCTATTCCCTAATATATACAGTACACTGAGTCCCAATGGCACCCTATTCCCTAATATATACAGTACACTGAGTCCCAATGACACCCTATTCCATAAATAGTGTACTACTTTTGACCCTGGCCCGTAGGACTCTAGTTAAAAACAGTGAACTATATAGGGAATAAGTTGCCATTTGGCACAGAGTCTAACAGTGTTACTTTCGAGATAATACCTCAGCTAACCTGGCTAACCTATATATTAATGGGTTCCAGATACATTCTTTAACTGTTATGGGCAAAACCTAGTCCAAACACTACATCTACCAGACAAGGAAACAGATGTTCTCAAATTGAAGTCAGTCTCATACTCTCTCTCTCACACACACACACACACACACACACAGACACACACACACACACACACACACACACACACACACACACACACACACACACACACACACACACACACACACACACACACACACACACACACACACACACACACACACACACACACACACACACACACACACACACACACACCATGAGGCTGTTGCAAAGCTTTTATTGAAGGAAGTGGAATTAACATAACATCATGTTCCTGCCAAAGGTCCAATGTGTACAGCCAATAAGATGTGGCGTACAATGTGTACAGCCAAAAAATTAGGGTGTAATTAACTTTTAGCAGCAGAGGGTTACATCGTGTTCATTGGATTACATTATATCAATGACTTACATCTATTCAAAATTATCTGTGTTTGTCACGCATGAAACCAGCGGTGGCTGGTGGCGCTATAAATCAGAGGATGGCCCACAGTAACGTCTGGAACCGGATGAAAATGGATCGTTATCAAAGACACTCCCAAAAAACACGCGGGCGGGTTTTCTGTTTGTCCGACGCTATTCCATTTACTCCATTCCAACCGATTTTTACTACGAAGCCGTCCTCCCATCACCAGCCTCCTCTGTCTTGTATCACACATCACCAACTCATGACGGGATATTAATGCCTGTTAGACATGGGAAAAGGTATGACACAGAGGCAGCGTCCCAAAATGGCATCCTTTATCCCTCTGTCGTCCCACTACTTCTGACCAGGACCCTTAAAAAAAGTAGTGCACTACATAGGGAATAGGGCGCCATTTGGGACACAAGCCAATGAAGCGTCATTGTTATTTTTGATGGAAAGTAGAAACAGACAACAGTGACACAGTACTACAGTCACGGATTATAGCCAAAGGCACTTTGCAACAAAAAAAAAGGAAGTGACAGTTGTTGACAACACAAATACAATGGAATGATGTACGTAACAAAACACGAACCCTTCTTCCTGTCCCCTCAAGCCGTATTCTTTCACCTCATATTCTTGTTTATATCAATAATAGTTTAAATGTAAAAACAGCAAAGCTTTGATAAAGCAAAGGGAGGGGACACAATGAGGCTACCGGTATATCAATCAAACCGATAGAGCCATACGTTAGTTCCTTGGTATGGTACTAAAGTAAAAATGTATTTAAACAATGTGTGAGAACTCTCCACTGTGGATTAAAACACTAGTATTGGTGTCGTGATGATGGTATAGCCTTCAGCATGGGTTCAGACCCCCTCTCTACCTTGGTTAGGGCCTGGTGGTGACCGTACAGCCTTCAGCATGGGTTCAGACCCCCTCTCTACCTTGGTTAGGGCCCGGTGGTGACCTTACAGCCTTCAGCATGGGTTCAGATCCCCTCTCTACCTTGGTTAGGGCCCGGTGGTGACCGTATAGCCTTCAGCATGGGTTCAGACCCCCTCTCTACCTTGGTTAGGGCCCGGTGGTGACCGTATAACCTTCAGCATGGGTTCAGACCCCCTCTCTACCTTGGTTAGGGCCTGGTGGTGACCGTATAGTCTTCAGCATGGGTTCAGACCCCCTCTCTACCTTGGTTAGGGCCTGGTGGTGACCGTACAGCCTTCAGCATGGGTTCAGACCCCCTCTCTACCTTGGTTAGGGCCTGGTGGTGACCGTATAGCCTTCAGCATGGGTTCAGATCCCCTATCTTGGTTAGGGCCCGGTGGTGACCGTATAGCCTTCAGCATGGGTTCAGACCCCATCTCTACCTTGGTTAGGGCCTGGTGGTGACCGTACAGCCTTCAGCATGGGTTCAGACCCCCTCTCTACCTTGGTTAGGGCCCGGTGGTGACCTTACAGCCTTCAGCATGGGTTCAGATCCCCTCTCTACCTTGGTTAGGGCCTGGTGGTGACCGTATAGCCTTCAGCATGGGTTCAGATCCCCTCTCTATCTTGGTTAGGGCCCGGTGGTGACCTTACAGCCTTCAGCATGGGTTCAGACCCCCTCTCTATCTTGGTTAGGGCCCGGTGGTGACCTTACAGCCTTCAGCATGGGTTCAGACCCCCTCTCTACCTTGGTTAGGGCCCGGTGGTGACCGTATAGCCTTCAGCATGGGTTCAGACCCCCTCTCTACCTTGGTTAGGGCCCGGTGGTGACCTTACAGCCTTCAGCATGGGTTCAGACCCCCTCTCTACCTTGGTTAGGGCCCGGTGGTGACCGTATAACCTTCAGCATGGGTTCAGACCCCCTCTCTACTTTGGTTAGGGCCCGGTGGTGACCTTACAGCCTTCAGCCCTACTGGATAACAGTATCCTCCTGTAGTGCCACTGGTTTGTATGTGAACAGATGAAGTACCAACAAACAGTGAGCACAACCATTGGCCAAAGAAATACCATCACCTAAACATGCACGTTCTAACACAAAGAAAAGGGCTGTGCCAGGTCTCACTGGGAAACGATAACAAGCTACGTAAGAAGCATATCACAACGGAATAATTACATTCATTTAAATCATGTTTTGTTTGGCTTTTCTCACAATCATGGTAGAGAGAGTTATTAGAGGGAATTAGCAATTAAACGTTTATTCCAAGTACATTTAATTACGGAATTAATTTGTAATGAAAACATAGGCCTCAAAAAATGACAATCCTGCAGTAGACGAAACTTGAAAATAGTTCCACCACATGTCCGAAACACTCATTCAGAGTAAATGTTGTAAGGAATATCATACTCCCTTCTTGTCCCATCTCCAATCCATCTAAGAAATGAACCTATACACCACATAAACAAATGAATTGATGTCAATGGGGGTAAACCTATAGGTGGAAACAGTGATGCACGACACAGCACAGACCAACAGCATGAGGATTGTTCTTCACGTAGAACAATATGTACGATTGAATCTGTACAGTTTAAATAGTAATCTCCTTTAATAATAGTAAAATTGTCTGCATATCTTTATGAATAAAATGTCAAAGCAATCAATTATACAAAAACAATTACAACATTGATATAAATCTTCTTCGTTTATTTATCAGAAAACATAATAGTGTGTTTATAGCAGGAACGACTAGTTAAATGTCCTATTTGAGTTGAAGTAAAGGTACCTTTTAATAATAGAAAATGACTCAAGTAAAAGCGAAAATCACCCAGTAAAATACAACTTGAGTAAAAGTATCTGGTTTTAAATGTACTTTAAGTACAATGGTGGAAAAAGTACTTAACTGTTAGGTTAAAGTAAAGGCTATAAATCAAATTCCCCCGACGGCATGATTTTCTCTTCGTTTAAAAAAAAATAATATTATTTACGGATAGCCAGGGGCACACTCCAACGCACAGAAGTCAAAAACACACCAAGGGATAATAAATGTAACAGTCCTCTACAGGTTTGTACCTGTTGATTTGATTTGATTTTTTCACCGTGGCCTTCACCCAAAGAATGCTGAACCAGTTTATTTTAGGGGAAAATGACAGAGATGTTTATACCGATCACGGAAAGAGGTTTGCAACTTGCGTAACCTCTCTTTCTGCTTCTTTATTTTCCATAAAGAATGATTCAGAGATTCTTATCATCATTTCTATATGATTACACTGTACGAGTATCTGTACGAGTATCTGTTAACCTTGTGTATGGAACTGAATTACTTGTATACTCTCTAAATGAATACAGTGAACTGGGATGTGAATTACTGTATCCTCTCTAAATGAATACAGTGAACTGGGATGTGAATTACTTGTCCTCTCACTGGGATGTGCGTCAAGTCAGAAAAGCATCGTACTTGGCTTGAAGAAGTAAATTATTTTAAAATGAATGAGAGAAGTATTACTCTACTTGAAGAAGTATATCATTATATTATGAATGAGATAAGTATTAGTCTACTTGGCTTGAAGAAGTATATCATTGTATTATGACTGAGTGAAGTATCGAACAGATGTCTATAGAACAGACTTCGTTCTCCTTTAGTTAAGGCCTCAGAATCACCATGACAACTCATCGCCAGTCCAAATTAATGCAATATTATAACTTCAAAAGGATTTACATACAGTTGAAGTGGGAAGTTTACAAACACTTAGGTTGGAGTCATTAAAACTCGTTTTTCAACCACTCCACAAATGTCTTGTTAACAAACTACAGTTTTGGCAAGTCGGTTAGGACATCTACTTTGTGCATGACACAAGTTGACTGTGCCTTTAAACAGCTGGGAAAATTCCAGAAAATGATGTCATGGCTTTAGACATTTCGAACGTTTGACCCAAATTAAACAATTTAAAGGCAATGCTACCAAATACTAATTGAGTGTATGTAAACTTCTGACCCACTGGGAATGTGATGAAAGAAAGAAAAGCTGAAATAAATAATTCTCTCTACTAATTATTCTGACATTTCACATTCTTAAAATAAAGTGGTGATCCTAACTGACCCAAGACAGGGATTTTTTTACTAGGATTAAATGTCAGGAATTGTGAAAAACTGAGTTGAAATGTATTCGGCTGAGGTGTATGTAAACTTCTGACTTCAACTGTACGTACAGTAAGTACATCCTGTTTCAACAACACACATAATTCGATGTTTGGAGGATCCTCATGATGTGTGTTTATCACTAACGGTGTTGTTTGTACACAGAGCAGGCTGTATGTTTTGGAGGATCCTCACGGTGTTGTTTGTACACAGAGCAGGCTGTACGTTTGCTGTGGGATCTGGGGAGTTGCTGTTCATCTATGTTTCCGTCCCAAATGGCACCCTATTCCCTTTATTGTGCACTACATTTGACAAGGGCCCATAGTGCTCTGGCCAAAAGTAGTGCACTATATAGAGAATAGGGTGCTATTTATGACGCATCCTCAGCATTAGAAAGAAAAGAAGAAAAAAACAACGTTTCTTACAAAAAGTGACAACCCGTTTATCTCTCCTTATAGAGAAGAGATGTGATGAAAACGGATTCCTCTCGTATCCTGTCTACGGCCGGCAGGGCATTCAGCTAACTCATTATGGACACTTACTCTATATGCTGTAGTATGAACGGCTGTTAAGAGTTGAGAGGTCATGGCTTAGGATCCAGCTGTTAAGAGTTGAGAGCTCACGGCTTAGGATCCAGCTGTTAAGAGTTGAGAGGTCACGGTTTAGGATCCAGCTGTTAAGAGTTGAGAGGTCACGGCTTAGGATCCAGCTGTTAAGAGTTGAGAGGTCACGGCTTAGGATCCAGCTGTTAAGAGTTGAGAGGTCACGGTTTAAGAACCAGCTGTTAAGAGTTGAGAGGTCACGGTTTAAGAACCAGCTGTTAAGAGTTGAGAGGTCACGGTTAAGAGTTGAGAGGTCACGGTTTAGGATCCAGCTGTTAAGAGTTGAGAGGTCACGGCTTAGGATCCAGCTGTTAAGAGTTGAGAGGTCACGGCTTAGGATCCAGCTGTTAAGAGAACAGGTCTGTCAACACTGAGGCAGACAGTCAGTCAGTCAGCCAGCCAGTCAGGCAGACAGTCAGTCAGCCAATCAGTTAGCCAGTCAGCCAGCCAGTCAGTCAGTCAGTCAGTCAGCCAATCAGTCAGCCAGCCAGTCAGCCAGCCAGTCGGTCAGTCAGCCAGCCAGCCAGTCAGCCAGCCAGTCAGTCAGTCAGTCAGGCAGACAGTCAGTCAGCCAATCAGTTAGCCAGTCAGCCAGCCAGCCAGTCAGTCAGTCAGTCAGTCAGCCAATCAGTCAGTCAGTCAGTCAGCCAGCCAGCCAGCCAGCCAGCCAGCCAGTCAGTCAGCCAGCCAGCCAGTCAGCCAGCCAGCCAGCCAGCCAGCCAGCCAGCCAGCCAGCCAGTCAGCCAGCCAGCCAGCCAGCCAGCCAGCCAGCCAGCCAGCCAGTCAGCCAGCCAGCCAGCCAGTCAGCCAGCCAGCCAGCCAGCCAGCCAGCCAGTCAGCCAGCCAGCCAGCCAGCCAGCCAGCCAGTCAGCCAGCCAGCCAGCCAGTCAGTCAGTCAGCCAGCCAGCCAGCCAGCCAGCCAGCCAGTCAGCCAGCCAGCCAGCCAGTCAGCCAGCCAGCCAGTCAGCCAGCCAGCCAGCCAGCCAGCCAGCCAGCCAGCCAGCCAGTCAGCCAGCCAGTCAGCCAGCCAGCCAGCCAGCCAGTCAGCCAGCCAGCCAGCCAGCCAGTCAGCCAGTCAGTCAGTCTCTTCTCCACGTGTTGGATATCTTCTATTATAAACAACTTCAACAACTTACAAAAGAATTGAAGCTGAAGTTGGGATTTTATTTCAGGAATAAGGCCTGTTAGGGTTGGTTGGCCTTCTCTAGTCACTCGTAGGCTCAGTCACTGGTGTACTTTTATTTATAAAGCCATTTTGGGTTTACTACCATTTTATTTGGGCATTTTTATTGTTCAGAAATGTGGTGTGTACTCTCTTCGTTCTCAGGACTTTATCCTGATGACGGTTCCAAATGTCCGAACTGAATTTGGTAAAAGGGCTTTTATGTACTCTGCACCATCGCCTGGAAACGCCTTACAAAATACTTTAAACTGGAAGAACTTGGTCCCAATTGGTGTTTTTAAATCACTGATGGAGGATTTTGAGGCTGATTCCCTGACCTGTCAATGTTTTTAATTAGCTGTTTTTGATTATGTTATACTCTTGTGAATTCTATTGGTTTTAACTAGATTACTAGTAGTTTATCATGTTGTTTGTCTGTCATTTTTTGTAATGACTTGGCGCTGCCTATCTTGGCCAGGACGCTCTTGAAAAAAAGAGATTTTAAATCTCAATGAGCCCTTCCTGGTTAAATAAAGGTTTAAATAATAATCAAATAAACTGGGTGTTTCCAGCCCTGAATGCTGATTGGCTGACAGCCATGGTATATCAGACCGTATACCACATGTACGACAAAACATTTATTTTTACTGCTCTAATTACATTGGTAACCAGTTTATAATAGCAATAAGGCACCTCGGGGGGTTTGTGGTATATGGCCAATATACCACACCCCACTCATGGCTTATTGCTTAATTAAGTACCATCAGGATGTTAAACAGACCAAGAGATCAAAGAGACCAGATCAGCTCTGGCATATTGGAATCAATGACCGTGGAGACATCACAAATGGCAACCTATTCCCTATACAGTACACTATTGTAGACCATGGCATCAAAGTGCTAGACTATATATAGGGAATAGGCTACCAATTGGTCCGCACCCATGACATGACAGGACAGGAGACAAACTGCTACTCAACTAAGAGAAACAACTGCATAAAGATGAGAAAGAAATGAAAGATATATACTGTACTGTACTGCGAATCTCTCTGAAAATGAGAATGTTTGCTAAGTGACTACAATGTCGAAGAGTAAATGCAAGTAGAGGCATTAATAATAATGACAGTAATAAAGGTATCAACAGGCTGATGATCGTACCGAGACTGTCAACACTTCAGAGACGTTACATCCTTGTTTCTCCCCATTAGAAATGTCATAATATTCATAGATGTGTGTGCAGGAGAGAAGCTTGCTTAGTGTGTGTGTGTGTGTGTGTGTGTGTGTGTGTGTGTGTGTGTGTGTGTGTGTGTGTGTGTGTGTGTGTGTGTGTGTGTGTGCGTGTGTGTGTGTGTTGGGCTGAAGGGCAGCCAGCCAGCCAGGCAGTAGAGGTGGACCGGGGAAGCAGTTAGAGGGAAGCGGAGTAGCAGGGCTGGGGGCTCAGAGGTCAGTGGTAACCTTGGCGGTGAGGGCCTGGATACGACTGGTGTTACAGCTCTTACAGAGGACATGGCCGTCCAGAGGGTAACAGCCCTGGTTGTCCCCCTCAGACAGCAGAGAACCACAGTCCTGCAGGGGAGAGACAAACACACACACACATCTGCCACCATGCTCTAGCAAACATTATACATGGCTGATATACACAGAGTTAACCAAACATTATGATCTTTCCATGACATAATGACCAGGTGAATCCAGGTGAAAGCTATGATCCCTTATTGATGTCACCTGTTAAATCCACTTCAATCAGTGTAGATGAAGGAGGAGGAGACATTGTTAAAGAAGGATTTTTAAGCCTTGAGACAATTGAGAAATGGATTGTGTCTGTGTGCCATTCAGAGGGTGAATGGGCAAGACAAAATATACTGCTCAAAAAAATGAAGGGAACACTAAAATAACACATCCTAGATCTGAATGAAAGAAATAATCTTATTAAATACTTTTTTCTTTACATAGTTGAATGTGCTGACAACAAAATCACACAAAAATAATCAATGGAAATCTAATTTATCAACCCATGGAGGTCTGGCTTTGGAGTCACACTCAAAATTAAAGTGGAAAACCACACTACAGGTTGATCCAACTTTGATGTAATGTCCTTAAAACAAGTCAAAATGAGGCTCAGTAGTGTGTGTGGCCTCCACGTGCCTGTATGACCTCCCTACAACGCCTGGGCATGCTCCTGATGAGGTGGCGGATGGTCTCCTGAGGGATCTCCTCCCAGACCTGGACTAAAGCATCCGCCAACTCCTGGACAGTCTGTGGTGCAACGTGGCGTTGGTGGATGGAGCGAGACATGATGTCCCAGATGTGCTCAATTGGATTCAGGTCTGGGGAATGGGCGGGCCAGTCCATAGCATCAATGCCTTCCTCTTGCAGGAACTGCTGACACACTCCAGCCACATGAGGTCTAGCATTGTCTTGCATTAGGAGGAACCCAGGGCCAACCGCACCAGCATATGGTCTCACAAGGAGTCTGAGGATCTCATCTCGGTACCTAATGGCAGTCAGGCTACCTCTGGCGAGCACATGGAGGGCTGTGCGGCCCCCCAAAGAAATGCCACCCCACACCATGACTGACCCACCGCCAAACCGGTCATGCTGGAGGATGTTGCAGGCAGCAGAACGTTCTCCACGGCGTCTCCAGACTCTGTCACGTCTGTCACGTGCTCAGTGTGAACCTGCTTTCATCTGTGAAGAGCACAGGGCGCCAGTGGCGAATTTGCCAATCTTGGTGTTCTCTGGCAAATGCCAAACGTCCTGCATTTATTTTACATTTTTTATTTTTAGTCATTTAGCAGACGCTCTTATCCAGAGCGACTTACAGTAGTGAATGCATACATTTCATACATTTTTTTTTTCTGTGCTGGCCCCCCGTGGGAATCGAACCCACAACCCTGGCGTTGCAAACACCATGCTCTACCAACTGAGCTACAGGGAAGGCGTGGTGCATGGTGTTGGACTGTAAGCACAACCCCCACCTGTGTACGTCGGGCCCTCATACCACCCTCATGGAGTCTGTTTCTGACCGTTTGAGAAGACACATGCACATTTGTGGCCTGCTGGAGGTCATTTTGCAGGGCTCTGGCAGTGCTCCTCCTGCTCCTCCTTGCACAAAGGCGGAGGTAGCGGTCCTTCTGCTGGGTTGTTGCCCTCCTACGGCCTCCTCCACGTCTCCTGATGTACTGGCCTGTCTCCTGGTAGCGCCTCCATGCTCTGGACACTACACTGACAGACACAGCAAACCTTCTTGCCACAGCTCGCATTGATGTGCCATCCTGGATGAGCTGCACTACCTGAGCCATTTGTGTGGGTTGTAGACTCCGTCTCATGCTACCACTAGAGTGAAAGCACCGCCAGCATTCAAAAGTGACCAAAACATCAGCCAGGAAGCATAGGAACTGAGAAGTGGTCTGTGGTCACCACCTGCAGAACCACTCCTTTATTGGGGGGTGTCTTGCTAATTGCCTCTAATTTCCACCTGTTGTCTATTCCATTTGCACAACAGCATGTGAAATGTATTGTCAATCAGTGTTGCTTCCTAAGTGGACAGTTTGATTTCACAGAAGTGTGATTGACTTGGAGTTACATTGTGTTGTTTAAGTGTTCCCTTTATTTTTTTGAGCAGTGTATTTAAGTGCCTTTGAACGGGGTATGGTAGTAGGTGCCAGGCGCAACGGTTTGTGTTAAGAACTGCAACGCTGCTGGGTTTTTCACGCTCAACATTTTCCCGTGTGTATCAAGAATGGTCCACCACCCAAAGGACATCCAGCCAACTTGACACAACTGTGGGGAAGCATTGGAGTCAACATGGACCAGCATCCCTGTGGAACGCTGTCGACACCTTGTAGAGTCCATGACCCTGACGAATTGAGGCTGTTCTGACTCAATATTAGGAAGGTGTTCTTAATGTTTTGTACACAGTGTACAGTGGTAACATTGTAGATACACACCTCACAGTGGTAACACTGTAGATACACACCTCACAGTGGTAACACTGTAGATACACACCTCACAGTGGCAACACTGTAGATACACACCTCACAGTGGTAACACTGTATAGTAGATACACACCTCACAGTGGTAACACTGTATAGTAGATACACACCTCACAGTGGTAACACTATAGATACACACCTCACAGTGGTAACACTGTAGATACACACCTCACAGTGGTAACACTGTAGATACACACCTCACAGTGGTAACACTGTAGATACACACCTCACAGCGGTAACACTGTAGATACACACCTCACAGTGGTAACACTGTAGATACACACCTCACAGCGGTAACACTGTATAGTAGATACACACCTCACAGAGGTAACACTGTAGATACACACCTCACAGTGGTAACACTGTATAGTAGATACACACCTCACAGCGGTAACACTGTATAGTAGATACACACCTCACAGTGGTAACACTGTATAGTAGATACACACCTCACAGAGGTAACACTGTATAGTAGATACACACCTCACAGCGATAACACTGTATAGTAGATACACACCTCACAGCGATAACACTGTAGATACACACCTCACAGCGGTAACACTGTAGATACACACCTCACAGAGGTAACACTGTAGATACACACCTCACAGTGGTAACACTGTAGATACACACCTCACAGTGGTAACACTGTATAGTAGATACACACCTCACAGTGGTAACACTGTAGATACACACCTCACAGAGGTAACACTGTAGATACACACCTCACAGTGGTAACACTGTAGATACACACCTCACAGTGGTAACACTGTAGATACACACCTCACAGTGGTAACACTGTAGATACACACCTCACAGCGGTAACACTGTATAGTAGATACACACCTCACAGTGGTAACACTGTAGATACACACCTCACAGAGGTAACACTGTATAGTAGATACACACCTCACAGTGGTAACACTATATATACACACCTCACAGTGGTAACACTGTATAGTAGATACACACCTCACAGTGGTAACACTGTAGATACACACCTCACAGAGGTAACACTGTAGATGAACACCTCACAGTGGTAACACTGTATAGTAGATACACACCTCACAGTGGTAACACTGTATAGTAGATACACACCTCACAGCGGTAACACTGTAGATACACACCTCACAGAGGTAACACTGTAGATACACACCTCACAGCGGTAACACTGTATAGTAGATACACACCTCACAGTGGTAACACTGTATAGTAGATACACACCTCACAGTGGTAACACTGTATAGTAGATACACACCTCACAGTGGTAACACTGTATAGTAGATACACACCTCACAGTGGTAACACTGTAGATACACACCTCACAGTGGTAACACTGTAGATACACACCTCACAGTGGTAACACTATAGATACACACCTCACAGTGGTAACACTGTATAGTAGATACACACCTCACAGCGGTAACACTGTAGATACACACCTCACAGTGGTAACACTGTATAGCAGATACACACCTCACAGAGGTAACACTGTAGATACACACCTCACAGCGGTAACACTGTAGATACACACCTCACAGTGGTAACACTGTATAGTAGATACACACCTCACAGAGGTAACACTGTATAGTAGATACACACCTCACAGTGGTAACACTGTAGATACACACCTCACAGCGGTAACACTGTATAGTAGATACACACCTCACAGTGGTAACACTGTAGATACACACCTCACAGTGGTAACACTGTATAGTAGATACACACCTCACAGTGGTAACACTGTAGATACACACCTCACAGAGGTAACACTGTATAGTAGATACACACCTCACAGTGGTAACACTGTAGATACACACCTCACAGTGGTAACACTATAGATACACACCTCACAGTGGTAACACTGTAGATACACACCTCACAGCGGTAACACTGTATAGTAGATACACACCTCACAGCGGTAACACTGTAGATACACACCTCACAGCGATAACACTGTATAGTAGATACACACCTCACAGTGGTAACACTGTAGATACACACCTCACAGAGGTAACACTGTATAGTAGATACACACCTCACAGAGGTAACATTGTAGATACACACCTCACAGCGGTAACACTGTATAGTAGATACACACTTTACAGAGGTAACACTGTAGATACACACCTCACAGAGGTAACACTGTATAGTAGATACACACCTCACAGTGGTAACACTGTAGATACACACCTCACAGAGGAAACACTGTAGATACACACCTCACAGTGGTAACACTGTAGATACACACCTCACAGTGGTAACACTGTAGATACACACCTCACAGTGGTAACACTGTAGATACACACCTCACAGAGGTAACACTGTATAGTAGATACACACCTCACAGTGGTAACACTGTAGATACACACCTCACAGAGGAAACACTGTAGATACACACCTCACAGTGGTAACACTGTAGATACACACCTCACAGTGGTAACACTGTAGATACACACCTCACAGTGGTAACACTGTATAGTAGATACACACCTCACAGTGGTAACACTGTAGATACACACCTCACAGAGGAAACACTGTAGATACACACCTCACAGAGGCAACACTGTAGATACACACCTCACAGTGGTAACACTGTAGATACACACCTCACAGTGGTAACACTGTATAGTAGATACACACCTCACAGAGGTAACACTGTAGATACACACCTCACAGCGGAAACACTGTAGATACACACCTCACAGAGGTAACACTGTAGATACACACCTCACAGCGGTAACACTGTATAGTAGATACACACCTCACAGTGGTAACACTGTAGATACACAGCTCACAGCGGTAACACTGTATAGTAGATACACACCTCACAGAGGTAACACTGTAGATACACACCTCACAGCGGTAACACTGTATAGTAGATACACACCTCACAGAGGTAACACTGTAGATACACACCTCACAGTGGTAACACTGTATAGTAGATACACACCTCACAGCGGTAACACTATAGATACACACCTCACAGCGGTAACACTGCACGTGGAAGTCCCGATCCAAGGCGACGATACGAACAGTCTCTTCCTGGCCTGGAGCTGGCATGATGGGCTCAGAACACACACAGCAACGAGGGGCAAACTTCCTAATGGGGGAGACAGAGAGAGAGACAGAAGAGAGACAGAGAGACAGAGGAGACAGAGAGACAGAGAAGAGAGACAGAGAAAGAGAGACAGAGAAAGAGAGACAGAGGAGAGAGAGAGACAAAGACGAGAAAAAGAGACAGAGACAGAGAAAGAGAGACAGAGGAGACAGAGAGAGAGACAGAGACCGAGAGACAGAGAAAGAGAGTGAGACAGAGGAGAAAGAGAGAGAGAGAGAGGGACAGGAGAGAGAGAGAGAGGGACAGGAGAGAGACAGAGAGGCCCAGAGAGCCCCAGGACAGCAACACAATTAGACCTAAGCAAACTGGAATGTTATTTGGCCCTAAACAGAGAGTACACAATAGCAGAATACCTGACCACTGTGACTGACCCAAAATGAAGAAAATCCTTGACTATGTACAGACTCAGTGAGCATAGCCTTGCTATTGAGAAAGGTCACCGAAGGCCCACAACATGAGGTGGAAACTTGAGGTGCACTTCCTAACCTCCTGCCAAATGTATGACCATATTAGAGACACATATTTCCCTCAGATTACACAGATACACAAAGAGTTCGAAAACAAACCCAATTTTGATAAACTCCCATATCTACTGGGTGAAATACCACAGTGTGACATCACAGCAGCAAGATTTGTGACCTGTTGCCACAAGAAAAGGTCAACCAGTGAAGAACAAACACCACTGTAAATACAACCCATATTTATGTTTATTTATTTTCCCTTTTGTACTTTAACTATTTTTACATCGTTACAACACCGTATATAGACACAATATGACATTTGAAATGTCTCTATTCTTTTACATTTATGTGTTTATTTCCCTTGTTTACTTCCTGTCTATTCCACTTGTTTACTTCCTGTCTATTTCACTTGCTTTGGCAATTTAAACAGATGTCTCCCATGCCAATAAAGCTCTCTGAATTGAATTGAATTGAGAGAGTGAGAGAGAGCAAGAGAGAAGATAGAGAGCAGATTTTAATACAAATACTACTGCCTTTAGGTCATTGAACTAAAGTCATATAGGAAAATGCTACTGGAGAAACAGGCCTCTCTAACAAGAATACCCATGAGGAAGTGAAGACAGCTCTGAGGTTTCTGCTCCTATCAGGTGATTGGACACGAGGCTCAGCGAACGGCTCAGAACCAGGAAGTGAACCAGGAAGTGAGGTAGGTGGTGGCTTTGTGATTGGCTCAGAAGCAGGAAGTGAGGTGGGTGGTAGCCTCGTGAGATTACAGCTCTAGCAGTGAAAGAAAAAAGCCTAATCTGTTCTTCAACACAAAGAAAAGCTTTATTGAGGTCAGGCTTGTGATGAGGAAGTAACTCTACACGACTCTCCTTCACTTACTGAATGTGAGGTAGTGAGAGTGACATTTGTACTTCTGTTTCTCTTCTCATAAACTAGGCATTAATGTATAGGTTATGTATTACATACGTGTGTGTGTGTGTGTGTGTGTGTGTGTGTGTGTGTGTGTGTGTGTTGATGGCAATGTGCGGGTGAGTGTTTGTCCGTCCGTGTGAGTTGGGGGCAGCCCCCCCTTACTTGTGGAAGTCGTCGATGCAGTGGATGTGATTGGCAGCGTCCACAGTGAAGGGTATACCGTCCAGGCTGCGGTGGCACACCACACAGGTGAAGCAGTGTGGGTGGTAAGCCTTCCCTGTAGCCCGCAGGATTCGCTCCATGATGGGCTTACTGCAGATGTTACAGGACTCCAGGGTGTTCTGAAACACACACAGAGAGAGAGAGAGAGAGAGAGAGAGAGAGAGAGAGAGCAGAGAGGGAGGGAGAGAGGGAGAGAGAGAGAGAGAGAGAGAGGAATAAATCAATCAAGTCTTTTTTAATTGACCCTTAGGAACATGTCATTCTGCTGTTGAGTCTGAGGTCTGGCCTCCGCAGCCATGTAGGAGGGAGAGAGAGAGATCAAAGCCAAAGGAACGGAATTATATTAAGATATATATATAGATGGGAAGAAAGTAGTGTAGAAATCTACCAAAAAAAACTATTAGGCAACAACAAATTCAATCCCTTCTAGACAACTTCTTGGACAAAACGGTTCACTGTAATAGTGAAGGTGTAAACTTGGCAGTAGAAAACTTAAACAGTATATTTGATCTATTTCAGCTTCTTTATAAAATTAAAACAATTCAAGCAGACAATCTAAGAAAATGAACAACAATGACAAATGCTTTGATGAAGAATGCAACAAAAAAAACCTAAGAAAGAAATGTAGAAACCAATAACATAGAGACCCAGAAAACCTGAGTCTAGTCCTTCACTATGGTGAATCACTAAAACAATACAGAAATACACTACGGGAAATGAAGGAACAGCACGTCAGAAATCAGCTCAATGTAATTGAAGAATCCATAGACTCTAACCACTTCTGGGATCAAATACAAATCTTAGAATCAACTATTAAAGACTACCAGAACCCACTGGATTCTCCAATTACATTGAAATGAACTACAGGACAAAATACAAACCCTCCAACACCAAAAAGGCCTGTGGTGTTGATGGTATCCTCAATGAAATGATAAAATATACAGACCACAAATTCCATTTGGCTAAACTAAAACTCTTTAACATCATCCTCAGCTCTGGCATCTTCCCCACTATGTTGGAACCAAGGACTGATCATCCCAATCCACAAGAGTGGAGACAAATTTGACCTCAATAACTACCGTGGGATATGCATCAACAGCAACCTTGAGAAAATCCTCTGCATGATCATTAACAGCAGACTAGACTAGTACATTTCCTCACCGATGTGTTTTTGTTACGTGTTTGTTTGGTCTTCGTCCCCGTTGCCTTTACACGGTACGCCGTAATTTGGGGCATAATAAAAAAAAAATATTACGCATTTCTGCGCCTGTCTCCCGATCCCTTCATACCAACGTGACAGTACTGAGCAAATGTCAAATTGTATTTTTACCAAATTACCGTAAAACAGACCACGTATTCACGTATTAACTGACAAACAAACAAACCAAAACAAGGCAAAGTCTTCTTCATGCTTTGTTGATTCCCAAAACGTTTCGGACTCAATTTTGCTTGAGGGTCTGCTATACAAACTGATGGAAAGGGGTGTTGGGGGGTAAAACATACTACATTATAAAATCCATGTACACAAACAACAAGTGTGCGGTTAAAGTTGGCAAAAACACACACATTTCTTTCCACAGGGCCGTGGGGTGAGACAGGGATGCAGCTTGAGCCCCACTCTCTTCAACATATATATCAACGAATTGGCGAGGGCACTAGAACAATCTGCAGCACCTGGCCTCACCCCACTAGTCAAATATCTACTGTTTTCTGATGATCTGGTGCTTCTGTCCCCAACCAAGGAGGGCCTACAGCAGCATCTAGATCTTCTGCACAGATTCTGCCAGACCTGGGCCCTGACAGACCTGGGCCCTGACCTGACAGACCTGGGCCCTGACCTGACAGACCTGGGCCCTGACAGACCTGGGCCCTGACAGACCTGGGCCCTGACAGACCTGGGCCCTGACCTGACAGACCTGGGCCCTGACAGACCTGGGCCCTGACAGACCTGGGCCCTGACCTGACAGACCTGGGCCCTGACAGACCTGGGCCCTGACAGACCTGGGCCCTGACAGACCTGGGCCCTGACAGTAAATCTCAGTAAGACCAAAATATCTAGACAGCGTTGCCCTAGAACACACAAAAAAACGATATGTACCTCGGCCTAAACATCAGCACCACAGGTAACTTCCTAAAAACTGTGAAGGTCCTTCTACCCCATCAAAAGGAGCGTGTCTGTAATTACACTGGGCTCATCACCCTGCATTTCTGTAATTACACTGGGCACATCACCCTGCATGTCTGTAATTACACTGGGCACATCACCCTGCATGTCTGTAATAGCACTGGGCACATCACCCTGCATGTCTGTAATTACACTGGGCACATCACCCTGCATGTC
>NC_138306.1:58387500-58397500 GCF_965601325.2 Salmo salar | reverse complement strand
CTGGTCCTGGGGCTGAGTTCACAAACCTGTTCTACTAACACACTGAAGCCTCAGGACCCTCATCCAGCTGGTCCTGGGGCTGAGTTCACTAACCTGTTCTACTAACACACTGAAGCCTCAGGACCCTCATCCAGCTGGTCCTGGGGCTGAGTTCACTAACCTGTTCTACTAACATACTGAAGCCTCAGGACCAGAACATCCAATCAATCACAATAAACCAAATTACAACACAGTCAAAACAAAACTACATTGCTTATTGGGAAACACAAGCACAAACACAAAGCCAAATGCAGTGCTATCTGGCCCTAAATCGACAGTACACCGTGGAAAACTATTTGACCATGGTTACTGATCAAAACCTTAGAAAAACCTTGTCAAAGTACAGGCTCAGTGAGCACAGCCTTGCCATTGAGAAGGGTAGACACAGGAAAACCTGGCTCCCTGTAGAGGAAAGGCTGTGCAACCACTGCACAACAGCAGAACCTGAGACGGAGCTGCATTTCCTGACAAAATGTCAAAAATATAAAAACAATTAGAGAGTGTCATTTGAAATCCTGATAGGCCATTCTCTCTGGGGTACCAGGTTAACATGTTATATTCTATCAGTATAAGGGTTAGAACCAAGAACTGCAACGCTGCTGGGTTTTTCACATTCAACAGTTTCCTGTGTGTATCAAGAATGGTCCCACCACCCAAAGGACATCCAGCCAACTTGACACAACTGTTGGAAGCTTTGGAGTCAACATGGACCAGCATCCCTGTGGAACGCTGTCGATACCTTGTAGAGTTCATGCCCCGACTAATTGAGGTTGTTCTGAGGGCTGGGCTGTCCTCACATGCCTTCTGTTTCTCCCTCTCTCTGTCTGTCACTCTCTCTCTCACTCTCTGTTTCTCCCTCTCTCTGTCTGTCACTCTCTCTCACTCTCTGTTTCTCCCTCTGTCTGTCACTCTCTCTCACTCTCTCTGTCACTCTCTGTTTCTCCCTCTCTCTGCCTGTCACTCTCTCTCACTCTCTCTGTCACTCTGTTTCTCCCTCTCTCTGCCTGTCACTCTCTCTCACTCTCTCTGTCACTCTGTTTCTCCCTCTCTCTGCCTGTCACTCTCTCTCACTCTCTCTGTCACTCTGTTTCTCCCTCTCTCTGTCTGTCACTCTCTCTCACTCTCTGTTTCTCCCTCTGTCTGTCACTCTCTCTCACTCTCTCTGTCACTCTCTGTTTCTCCCTCTCTCTGCCTGTCACTCTCTCTCACTCTCTCTGTCACTCTGTTTCTCCCTCTCTCTGCCTGTCACTCTCTCTCACTCTCTCTGTCACTCTGTTTCTCCCTCTCTCTGCCTGTCACTCTCTCTCACTCTCTCTGTCACTCTGTTTCTCCCTCTCTCTGTCTGTCACTCTCTCACTCTGTTTCTCTCTCTCTGTTTCTCTCTCTCTCTCTCTGTTTCTTTCTCTCACTCTCTGTTTCTCTCTCTCTCTCTATTTCTCTCACTCTGTTTCTCTCTCTCTCTGTTTCTCTCTCTCTGTTTCTCTCTCTCTGTTTCTCTCTCTCTGTTTCTCCCTCTCTGTTTCTCTCTCTCTGTTTCTCTCTCTCTGTTTCTCTCTCTTTTTCTCTCTCTCTGTTTCTCTCTCTCTCTCTCTGTTTCTCTCTCTCTCTCTGTTTCTCTCTCTCTGTTTCTCCCTCTCTCTCTCTCTGTGAACTGAGGAACTCTGATTAGCATTTTATTCACAAACACAGTCGTTTTTCACCCGCCTAGCGACCGACGTCCCCCCCTCTCTCTGATTGGTGAGTGGGTTGGCGGGAGCAGTAAATACTTGATGACTGCAGGTTTTCCTCCTCCAGGTTGGCAGGCTCGCTGGGCAGCCGGCCCACAGGGGGACGTGGCAGACCCATCCAACTCTGACTGATCTCAGATATCCCTCTCCTTAATATCTACGATACGCTGTCATTTGTTACTCCAATATTTCATAAATAAAGATTGGCCCACTCTAAACAGGTCTGCAATTACAGGGGACTGGAGGTGGGGGATGGAGGGAGGGAGAGGAGAGAGAGGAGGGCAGGGAAGGAGAGGAGAGAGAGGAGGGAAGGAGAGGAGAGGAGAGAGAGGAGGGAAGGAGAGGAGAGAGAGGGGGGAAGGAGAGGAGAGGAGAGAGAGGAGGGAGAGGAAGGACAAGAGAGAGGAGGGCAGGGAAGGAGAGGAGAGAGAGGAGGGAAGGAGAGGAGAGAGAGGAGGGAGAGGAAGGACAGGAGAGAGAGGAGGGAAGAGAGAGGAGGGAAGGAGAGGAGAGAGAGGAGGGAGAGGAAGGACAGGAGAGAGAGGAGAGGAGAGAGAGGAGGGAAGGGACAGAGAGGAGAGGAGAGAGAGGAGGGCAGGGAAGGAGAGGAGAGAGAGGAGGGAAGGAGAGGAGAGAAGGGAAGGGAAGGAGAGGAGAGAGAGGAGGGAAGGGACAGAAAGGAGAGGAGAGAGAGGAGGGAGAGGGGAGAGAGGAGAGACAGAGAAGGAGAGGAGAGAGGGAGGGAGAGGATGGCAGGGAAAGTGTGGAGAGAGAGGAGGGAGAAGAGGAAGGGAAGGAGAGGAGAGAGAGGAGGGCAGGGAAGGAGAGGCGAGAGAGGAGGGCAGGGAGGGAAGGGAAGGAGAGAGAGGAGGGAAGGAGAGGAGAGAGAGGAGGGAAGGAGAGGAGGGAGAGGAAGGACAAGAGAGAGGAGGGCAGGGAAGGAGGGAAGAGAGAGGAGGGAAGGAGAGGAGAGAGAGGGGGAAGGGAAGGGAAGGAGAGAGAGGAGGGAAGGGAAGGAGGAGAGGAGAGAGAGGAGGGAAGGAGAGGAGAGAGAGGGGGAAGGGAAGGGAAGGAGAGAGAGGAGGGAAGGGCAGGAGAGGAGAGAGAGGAGGGAGAGGAAGGACAGGAGAGAGAGGAGGGAAGGGAAGGAGGAGAGGAGAGAGAGGAGGGAAGGAGAGGAGAGAGAGGGGGAAGGGAAGGGAAGGAGAGAGAGGAGGGAAGGGCAGGAGAGGAGAGAGAGGAGGGCAGAGCGGAGAGGCGAGAGAGGAGGGAAGGAGAGGAGAGAGAGGAGGGAGAGGAGGTCAGGGAAGGAGAGGAGAGAGAGGAGGGCAGGGAAGGAGAGGAGAGAGAGGAAGGAGAGGAGAGAGGAGGTAGAGGAGGGAGAGGAGGGCAGGGAAGGAGAGGAGAGGAGAGAGAGGAGGGAAGGGAAGGAGAGGAGAGAAAGGAGAGAAGGAGAGGAGAGAGAGGAGGGAAGGGAGGGAAGGGAAGGAGAGGAGAGAGAGGAGGGAAGGAGAGGAGAGAGAGGAGGGAAGGGAGGGAAGGGAAGGAGAGGAGAGAGAGGAGGGAGAGAAGGGAGAGAAGGGAGAGGAGGGCAGGGAAGGAGAGGAGAGAGAGGAGGGAAGGAGAGGAGAGAGAGGAGGGAGAGGAGGGCAGGAGAGAGAGGAGGGAAGGAGAGGAGAGAGAGGAGGGAAGGGAGGGAAGGGAAGGAGAGAGAGGAGGGAAGGAGAGGAGAGAGAGGAGGGAAGGGAGGGAAGGGAAGGAGAGAGAGGAGGGAAGGAGAGGAGAGAGAGGAGGGAAGGAGAGGAGAGAGAGGAGGGAGAGGAGGGCAGGAGAGAGAGGAGGGAAGGAGAGGAGAGAGAGGAGGGAAGGGAGGGAAGGGAAGGAGAGAGAGGAGGGAAGGAGAGGAGAGAGAGGAGGGAAGGGAGGGAAGGGAAGGAGGGAAGGAGAGGAGGGATGGAGGGAAGGAGAGAGAGGTGGGAAGGAGAGGAGAGAGAGGAGGGAAGGAGAGGAGAGAGAGGAGAGAGAGGAGGGAAGGAGAGGAGAGCGAGGAGAGAGAGGAAGGAAGGAGGGAAGGGAAGGAGACATCATCTGAGTGTGATCAATTAGCTGACTGACAGGCCACGTGATTGGCTGATTCGGCGGCTGTGAGGGGGGCTTGTGGGTGGGGGGCTTGTGCTGTGCTTAGGCATTTAGTGGATCTCTGCATCTCTATCTCTCTCTCTCTGCATTTCTCTCTACCACTGCCTCTCTCCTTCACTCTCTATACCTCTCTCTCTCTCTGTCTGTCTGTCGCTGTGCTCTCTCTTGGCTTGGCGGGGCCGAGTAGAGGAGAGGGAAGCAGAGTGTTCAGGGATCAGCTGTTCCTATTGGTTGGCTGTGCGTAGCAGCAGTGGCAGGGTGCCACAGTGTTTCCAAACAAAGCTCGGGGTGTGTGGCAACACTGCACTGCATCGTCATCCTCCCTCCCTACGCCTCACAGCCCGCCTGCTGGGCCCTGCCGTTTAAAATGACACTTCTGTGCCCACTCAGCCACGATGCAGAATGAACACCCCCCCCCCCCCCCCCCCTCCCATACTGTAGCTACTGTTCAGTATGGCTGGGGAGCATGCTTAGTGACATTTCTAGTCTCCATGCTATGGCAGAGTAACTTTACTGGCTGCGGTTCACTAGGGATGACAATGTAAAGCTGCTGTGACATAAATCTATGTGCTGTTGGGTGCCAGGCTGCTTAACCACGCTGTTGTTACACTGAGAGGGAGGCAGGGAGGGAGGGAGGGGGCCAAATGGCACCCTATTCCCTTTATAGTGCACTATTGTGCACAGGGGCTCTGGATCAAATAGTAGTGCGCTATATAGGGAATAGGGTGCCATTTGGGCTGCAGTGAGACACACACACACACACACAGAGGGTGAAAGGGCTGAGAGATAGAGAGAGCAGCTGATGGGAGACTGGAAGGGGTAGAGAACTCCTGGAGAGTGTGCATTCTGTTTATGAAGAGATGCAGACCTAGCGTGATTTCTCACTTCTACTTTCTTTCTTTTCTTTCTTCTTCTTCTTCTTCAAGAGAGAACTGTGTAATAGAAATCATCATTATTCCCTCAGCAACATTTGTATATAAACAATGTCCATATCGCAATCCTCCTCCTCTACCCCGGGAGCCCAATAAAGACTTAATGAGCTTGTTGCTCGGAGCCCTCCAGGTTCGCCTTCCTACTTTCTCTACTAGAGAGAGAGGGGGAGTGTGTGTGTGTGTGTGGTGTGTGTGTGTATGTGTGTTCACAACCTGAGTGCCTGTACAAGAAGAGAGGGGGGAGAGGAGAGAGGAGGGAGAGGGTGGGAGAGAAGAGACGGGAGGGAGAGGGAGGAGGGGAGAGGGAAGGAGAGGTGGGAGAGGGAGGGAGAGGGAGGGAGAGGTGGGAGAGAGAGAGAGAGGAGGGAGAGGAGAGAGAGGAGGGAGGAGAGGAGGGAGAGGAGAGAGGGAGGAGGAGAGGAGAGAGAGGAGGGGAGAGGAGGGAGAGGAGAAGAGAGGGAGGGAGAGGTGGGGTCGGGGAGTCAAGCAGTCTCATCATTCAGCTGCAGTTTCCTCAGTCTTATTCTCATCTGCACTTCTCTCAGGTCTCCTCTCTCTCTCTTCTCTCCAGGTCGCCTCTCTTCTCTCCTCTCTTCTCTCCAGGTCTCCTCTCTTCTCTCCAGGGGTCTCCTCTCTGTCTCTCCAGGTCTCCTCTCTCTTCTCTCCAGGTTCTCCTCTCTTCTCTCCAGGTCTCCTCTCTTCTCTCCAGGTCTCCTCTCTGCTCTCCAGGTCTCCTCTCTTCTCTCCAGGTCTCCTCTCTTCTCTCCAGGTCTCCTCTCTTCTCTCCAGGTCTCTTCTCTTCGCTCCAGGTCTCCTCACTCTCTCTCCAGGTCTCCTCTGCCTTCTGCTCCAGGTACTCCGGGACTGAGCTCAGGGCTGCCTGGCAGGAGCGGGCCGCGCGGGGGCGTCTCCGAGGGTCTCCTGGGCTGTCTCTGCGGCAGGGCTCCTCTCGTCGCTCGCAGGGTCTCTTCTCTCTCTCTCCAGGTCCTCCTCTCCTGTCTTCTCCAGAGCGGTCTCCTCTCTTCTCTCCAGCTCTCTTCTCTTCTCTCCAGGTCTCCTCTCTTCTCTCCAGGTCTCCTCTCTTCTCTCCAGGTCTCCAAGGGGAATATAATAAAAAACCTTGTTCAGCCTAACTGGAGCATATGATTTCACAGCACATATCTCCTCCAGCCCGCTGTAATCACTACAGAAAGAGAGAGAGATAGACAGACACAGCGAGAGAGAGAGAGAGAGAGACTGTACCCACCACTAGAGGGCAGTCTAGGTCTACAGATATCTGGGCTCTCCTCTCTCCCTCTCCTCTCTCCCTCTCCTCTCGCTCTCTCTCCCTCTCCCTCTCCCTTTCTCTCTTTCTCTCCCTCTCTCTCCCTCTCCTCTCCCTTTCTCTCCTCTCTCCTCTCCCTTTCTCTCTCTCTCTCCTCTCCCTTTCTCTCCTCTCCCTCTCCTCTCTCTCTCCTCCTCTTCTCGTCTAAATGTATTCAAGCACATGTATTTCATTTTTTTTCTGCCTCATACATTTCTCTAAGTGTTTGCCCAGTGGGCTAAACAAACGTCTAGGCAGATGAGGTAAAGTGAATTTAGGTCAGACAGCCTCTTGTTGAACTAAGGGCGAATGGAGTGTTAAAGTCAATTGTGGCCCCTTTCCTCTCCCTCCTTGTCTACTCTGCTGGCCTTTTCAATTTCCTCCAAATTGCTCTCTTGTTTCTCTGTGTATAGCGCACCAACGCCAAACACGTTGCCCCGATCCTGCGTCCGTCCCCCCCCCGATCCTGTTCTCCCCTCCACCCTGCAGCCCTCCCTCCTGGCCTCCATGTGATTCAGCCACTGAACTGCAAACAACGTTTGACACATCTGTCTGTCTGAATAAAGAGAGACAGGGAGCAGGGCAGGAGAGGAGTGGGTTTAAAGGCCCAGTGTTGCTCTTGTGTTTTATATATATTTACACACTATGAGGTTGGAATAATACTGGGAAATTGTGAAAATTATGACAATGCTGTTATAGTGGAAGAGCTGATTTGAAAAGACCCCCTTGAAATTTCAGCCTGTTTTGGTGGGATGGAACTTTGGTCTACCTGGTGACATCACCAGGCGGTACAAGTTAATAGACCAATGACAAAGAGCGTCAAACCTCTCTGCCAATAACAGCTAGTTTTCAGGTTACATATCCCTCCCATTAGGCTCGTCCAATTAGACCCCTCAACTCAGATCAATCCCAGACAGCTCTATCAAAGCTCTTGCTTGAGAAATTGCTTTTGAAGTTATTTTTGTTTCTTTTTGACCATTTTTTATGTAAAACAATCACAGTAAGGTAGTTAACATTTACCCAGAAATGATTTGATATGAGACAGAAAAATGGCTGCATTGAACCTTTGAGAGGTCCACCGTTCTATGGTGCTCCAGATCAGCTTCTCACAGGAAGCACAGACCTGATTGAGTGGACACCAACAGGCTCCTGAACAGCTTCTAACCCCATGCCATAAGACTGCTAAAAAGCTAACGAAATGGCTAACTAAATGGCCAACTAAATGGCTAACGAAATGGCTAACGAAATGGCTAACGAAATGGCTAACTAAATAGCTAACGAAATAGCTAACGAAATGGCTAACGAAATAGCTAACTAAATAGCTAACCCAGTGGCTAACTAAATAGCTAACTAAACAGCTACACTGTCTCAACACACACTGACAGGGCCCTACACACTACCTCTATACACACTGACAGGGCCCTACACACTGACAGGGCCCTACACACTGTCTCTATACACACTGACAGGGCCCTACACACTGACAGGGCCCTACACACTGACAGGGCCCTACACACTACCTCTACACACACTAATGCTCCAACACACATACCAAACACTCCATCATTTGCTTACACACACATAATAAGCCAATACATTTATACCGACTCTACAAACCAACTCACATAAAATCACAGCCACTCACACCCACTCACACCCCCTCACACCCCCTCACACCCACTCACACCCCCTCACACCCCATCACACCCACTCACACCCCCTCACACCCACTCACACCCCATCACACCCACTCACACCCCCTCACACCCCCTCACACCCACTCACACCCCCTCACACCCACTCACACCCACTCACACCCCATCACACCCCATCACACCCACTCACACCCACTCACACCCCCTCACACCCACTCACACCCCCTCACACCCCCTCACACCCCATCACACCCACTCACACCCACTCACACACACTCACACCCCCTCACACCCAATCACACCCACTCACACCCCCTCCCACTCACACACATCCACTCACACACAATCACACCCACCCACTCACACACACTCACATCCACTCACACCCACTCACACCCAATCACACACTCACACCGACTCACACCCACTCACACCCACTCACACCCACTCACATACAATCACACCCACCCAATCACACCCACTCACACCCACTTACACCCACTCACACCCACCCAATCACACCCACCCAATCACACCCACTCACACCCCCTTACACCCCCTCACACCCAATCACACCCACTCACACCCCCTCACACCCAATCACACCCACTCACACCCACCCAATCACACCCACTCACATCCACTCACACCCAATCACACCCCCTCACACCCACTCACACCCACTCACATCCACTCACACCCCCTCACACCCAATCACACCCACCCAATCACACCCACTCACATCCAATCACACCCACTCACATCCAATCACACCCACTCACACCCACCCAATCACACCCGCTCACACCCAATCACTCACACTCACTCACACCCGCTCACACACACACACACCCACTCAACCCGCTCACACCCGCTCACACCCACTCACATACACTCACACCCACTCACACCCCCTCACACCCACTCACACCCACTCACACCCACTCACATACACTCACACCCACTCACGTACAATCACACCCAATCACACCCAATCACACCCACTCACTCACACCCGCTCACACACCCCCACACACCCACTCACACCCGCTCACACCCACCCAATCACACCCACTCACAACCCTCACACCCCCTCACACCCAATCACACCCACTCACACCCACCCAATCACACCCACTCACATCCACTCACACCCAATCACACCCCCTCACACCCACTCACACCCACTCACATCCACTCACACCCCCTCACACCCAATCACACCCACCCAATCACACCCACTCACATCCAATCACACCCACTCACATCCAATCACACCCACTCACACCCACCCAATCACACCCGCTCACACCCAATCACTCACACTCACTCACACCCGCTCACACACACACACACCCACTCAACCCGCTCACACCCGCTCACACCCACTCACATACACTCACACCCACTCACACCCCCTCACACCCACTCACACCCACTCACATACACTCACACCCACTCACGTACAATCACACCCAATCACACCCAATCACACCCACTCACTCACACCCGCTCACACACACACACACACCCACTCAACCCGCTCACACCCACTCACATACACTCACACCCACTCACACACACTCACACCCACTCACATACACTCACATACACTCACACCCACTCACACCCACTCACGTACAATCACACCCACTCACATACACTCACATACACTCACACCCACTCACATCCACTCACACCCCCTCACACCCACTCACAATCACACCCACTCACATACACTCACACCCACTCACACCCAATCACACCCACTCACATACAATCACATACACTCACACACCCCCTCACACCCACCCACTCACACCCCACTCACACACAATCACACCCACTCACACCCAATCACACCCACTCACACCCAACCATCACCCCAGTATCCCTGTCCCCTTACCCTTATACATATCTACCTCCATCACTCCAGTATTCCTGTACATTGTTAATATGAAACTAAAAAGAGATGACCGAGGAGAGAGGGGGAAAGAGAGGGGAGAGAGAGATGAGGAGAGAGGGGGATGGAGAGAGAAAGGGGGAGAGAGAGAGAGAAAGGGGGGAGAGAGAGAGAGACAGAGAGAGTGAGAGAGCGAGAGCGAGAGAGAGAGACAGAAAGAGAGACAGAGAGAGAGGGCGAGAGAGAGACAGAGAGAGACAGAGAGAGAGAGAGAGAGAGAGAGAGAGAGAGAGAGAAAGGGG
>NC_138306.1:58352500-58380000 GCF_965601325.2 Salmo salar | reverse complement strand
TGTAACCTAGAGGGCCCGTCTCCTCTATACCACCCACGTGGTAGTGTGGTGGATGGGACTACCAGCTCTCTGTAACCTAGAGGACAACCAGTGGGTCCATCTCCTCTATACCACCCACCTGGTAGTGTGGTGGATGGGACTACCAGCTCTCTGTAACCTAGAGGACAACCAGGGGGTCCATCTCCTCTATACCACCCACCTGGTAGTGTGGTGGATGGGACTACCAGCTCTCTGTAACCTAGAGGACAACCAGTGGGTCCATCTCCTCTATACCACCCACCTGGTAGTGTGGTGGATGGGACTACCAGCTCTCTGTAACCCAGTGGGCCCGTCTCCTCTATACCACCCACCTGGTAGTGTGGTGGATGGGACTACCAGCTCTCTGTAACCTAGAGGGCCCGTCTCCTCTATACCACCCACCTGGTAGTGTGGTGGATGGGACTACCAGCTCTCTGTAACCTAGAGGACAACCAGTGGGTCCATCTCCTCTATACCACCTGGTAGTGTGGTGGATGGGACTACCAGCTCTCTGTAACCCAGTGGGCCTGTCTCCTCTATACCACCCACCTGGTAGTGTGGTGGATGGGACTACCAGCTCTCTGTAACCCAGTGGGCCTGTCTCCTCTATACCACCCACCTGGTAGTGTGGTGGATGGGACTACCAGCTCTCTGTAACCCAGTGGGCCTGTCTCCTCTACACCACCCACCTGGTAGTGTGGTGGATGGGACTACCAGCTCTCTGTAACCTAGAGGGCCCGTCTCCTCTATACCACCCACCTGGTAGTGTGGTGGATGGGACTACCAGCTCTCTGTAACCTAGAGGACAACCAGTGGGTCCATCTCCTCTATACCACCTGGTAGTGTGGTGGATGGGACTACCAGCTCTCTGTAACCTAGAGGGCCCGTCTCCTCTATACCACCCACCTGGTAGTGTGGTGGATGGGACTACCAGCTCTCTGTAACCCAGTGGGCCCGTCTCCTCTATACCACCCACCTGGTAGTGTGGTGGATGGGACTACCAGCTCTCTGTAACCTAGAGGGCCCGTCTCCTCTATACCACCCACCTGGTAGTTTGGTGGATGGGACTACCAGCTCTCTGTAACCCAGTGGGCCCGTCTCCTCTATACCACCCACCTGGTAGTGTGGTGGATGGGACTACCAGCTCTCTGTAACCTAGAGGACAACCAGTGGGTCCATCTCCTCTATACCACACACCTGGTAGTGTGGTGGATGGGACTACCAGCTCTCTGTAACCTAGAGGACAACCAGTGGGTCCATCTCCTCTATACCACCCACCTGGTAGTGTGGTGGATGGGACTACCAGCTCTCTGTAACCTAGAGGGCAACCAGTGGGTCCGTCTCCTCTATACCACCTGGTAGTGTGGTGGATGGGACAACCAGCACTCTGTAACCTAGAGGACAACCAGTGGGTCCATCTCCTCTATACCACCCACCTGGTAGTGTGGTGGATGGGACTACCAGCTCTCTGTAACCTAGAGGACAACCAGTGGGTCCATCTCCTCTATACCACCTGGTAGTGTGGTGGATGGGACTACCAGCTCTCTGTAACCTAGAGGACAACCAGTGGGTCCATCTCCTCTATACCACCCACCTGGTAGTGTGGTGGATGGGACTACCAGCTCTCTGTAACCTAGAGGACAACCAGTGGGTCCATCTCCTCTATACCACCCACCTGGTAGTGTGGTGGATGGGACTACCAGCTCTCTGTAACCTAGAGGACAACCAGTGGGTCCATCTCCTCTATACCACCCACCTGGTAGTGTGGTGGATGGGACTACCAGCTCTCTGTAACCTAGAGGACAACCAGTGGGTCCATCTCCTCTATACCACCAACCTGGTAGTGTGGTGGATGGGACTACCAGCTCTCTGTAACCTAGAGGGCAACCAGTGGGTCCATCTCCTCTATACCACCTGGTAGTGTGGTGGATGGGACTACCAGCTCTCTGTAACCTAGAGGACAACCAGTGGGTCCATCTCCTCTATACCACCTGGTAGTGTGGTGGATGGGACTACCAGATCTCTGTAACCTAGAGGACAACCAGTGGGTCCATCTCCTCTATACCACCTGGTAGTGTGGTGGATGGGACTACCAGCTCTCTGTAACCTAGAGGGCAACCAGTGGGTCCATCTCCTCTATACCACCTGGTAGTGTGGTGGATGGGACTACCAGCTCTCTGTAACCTAGAGGGCAACCAGTGGGTCCATCTCCTCTATACCACCTGGTAGTGTGGTGGATGGGACTACCAGCTCTCTGTAACCTAGAGGACAACCAGTGGGTCCATCTCCTCTATACCACCTGGTAGTGTGGTGGATGGGACTACCAGCTCTCTGTAACCTAGAGGGCAACCAGTGGGTCCATCTCCTCTATACCACCTGGTAGTGTGGTGGATGGGACTACCAGCTCTCTGTAACCTAGAGGACAACCAGTGGGTCCATCTCCTCTATACCACCTGGTAGTGTGGTGGATGGGACTACCAGCTCTCTGTAACCTAGAGGGTCCGTCTCCTCTATACCTATATTTCTGTCCACCTCTCTCCCTCCCTCTCCTCTGTCTGTTTCCTTCTCTCTCTCCCCCCTCTCTCTCCCTCCCTCTCTCTCTCACTCTCTCCCCCCTCTCTCTATCTCCCTCCCTCCCTCCCTCCCTCTCTCTCTCTCTCTCTCTCTCTCTGACATATAGTGGTCTCTTTCTCTCTCTCCCTCCCCCCTATCTCTCTCCCTCTCTCCCCCCTTCCTCCCTCTCCCGAAAGTGTTAGGTGGTGGTCCCTCACCCTGCTGTCTCTATAGTGGAATGGGATGTTACCCTGCTGTCTCTACAGTGGAATGGGATGTTACCCTGCTGTCTCTATAGTGGAATGGGGATGTTACCCTGCTGTCTCTATAGTGGAATGGGATGTTACCCTGCTGTCTCTATAGTGGAATGGGATGTTACCCTGCTGTCTCTATAGTGGAATGGGGATGTTACCCTGCTGTCTCTATAGTGGAATGGGATGTTACCCTGCTGTCTCTATAGTGGAATGGGATGTTACCCTGCTGTCTCTATAGTGGAATGGGATGTTACCCTGCTGTCTCTATAGTGGAATGGGACGTTACCCTGCTGTCTCTATAGTGGAATGGGGATGTTACCCTGCTGTCTCTATAGTGGAATGGGATGTTACCCTGCTGTCTCTATAGTGGAATGGCGATGTTACCCTGCTGTCTCTATAGTGGAATGGGATGTTACCCTGCTGTCTCTATAGTGGAATGGGATGTTACCCTGCTGTCTCTATAGTGGAATGGGATGTTACCCTGCTGTCTCTATAGTGGAATGGCGATGTTACCCTGCTGTCTCTATAGTGGAATGGGATGTTACCCTGCTGTCTCTATAGTGGAATGGGACGTTACCCTGCTGTCTCTATAGTGGAATGGGGATGTTACCCTGCTGTCTCTATAGTGGAATGGGATGTTACCCTGCTGTCTCTATAGTGGAATGGCGATGTTACCCTGCTGTCTCTATAGTGGAATGGGATGTTACCCTGCTGTCTCTATAGTGGAATGGGATGTTAGCCTGCTGTCTCTATAGTGGAATGGGATGTTACCCTGCTGTCTCTATAGTGGAATGGCGATGTTACCCTGCTGTCTCTATAGTGGAATGGGATGTTACCCTGCTGTCTCTACAGTGGAATGGGATGTTACCCTGCTGTCTCTATAGTGGAATGGGGATGTTACCCTGCTGTCTCTATAGTGGAATGGGGATGTTACCCTGCTGTCTCTATAGTGGAATGGGATGTTACCCTGCTGTCTCTATAGTGGAATGGGACGTTACCCTGCTGTCTCTATAGTGGAATGGGACGTTACCCTGCTGTCTCTATAGTGGAATGGGGATGTTACCCTGCTGTCTCTATAGTGGAATGGGATGTTACCCTGCTGTCTCTACAGTGGAATGGGATGTTACCCTGCTGTCTCTATAGTGGAATGGGACGTTACCCTGCTGTCTCTATAGTGGAATGGCGATGTTACCCTGCTGTCTCTATAGTGGAATGGGATGTTACCCTGCTGTCTCTACAGTGGAATGGGATGTTACCCTGCTGTCTCTATAGTGGAATGGGGATGTTACCCTGCTGTCTCTATAGTGGAATGGGGATGTTACCCTGCTGTCTCTATAGTGGAATGGGATGTTACCCTGCTGTCTCTATAGTGGAATGGGACGTTACCCTGCTGTCTCTATAGTGGAATGGGACGTTACCCTGCTGTCTCTATAGTGGAATGGCGATGTTACCCTGCTGTCTCTATAGTGGAATGGGGATGTTACCCTGCTGTCTCTATAGTGGAATGGGGATGTTACCCTGCTGTCTCTATAGTGGAATGGGGATGTTACCCTGCTGTCTCTATAGTGGAATGGCGATGTTACCCTGCTGTCTCTATAGTGGAATGGGGATGTTACCCTGCTGTCTCTATAGTGGAATGGCGATGTTACCCTGCTGTCTCTATAGTGGAATGGGGATGTTACCCTGCTGTCTCTATAGTGGAATGGGGATGTTACCCTGCTGTCTCTATAGTGGAATGGGGATGTTACCCTGCTGTCTCTATAGTGGAATGGGGATGTTACCCTGCTGTCTCTATAGTGGAATGGGATGTTACCCTGCTGTCTCTATAGTGGAATGGGACGTTACCCTGCTGTCTCTATAGTGGAATGGGATGTTACCCTGCTGTCTCTATAGTGGAATGGGGACGTTACCCTGCTGTCTCTATAGTGGAATGGGACGTTACCCTGCTGTCTCTATAGTGGAATGGGGATGTTACCCTGCTGTCTCTATAGTGGAATGGGGATGTTACCCTGCTGTCTCTATAGTGGAATGGGATGTTACCCTGCTGTCTCTATAGTGGAATGGGATGTTACCCTGCTGTCTCTATAGTGGAATGGGATGTTACCCTGCTGTCTCTATAGTGGAATGGGATGTTACCCTGCTGTCTCTATAGTGGAATGGGGATGTTACCCTGCTGTCTCTATAGTGGAATGGGACGTTACCCTGCTGTCTCTATAGTGGAATGGGGATGTTACCCTGCTGTCTCTATAGTGGAATGGGGATGTTACCCTGCTGTCTCTATAGTGGAATGGGATGTTACCCTGCTGTCTCTATAGTGGAATGGGATGTTACCCTGCTGTCTCTATAGTGGAATGGGATGTTACCCTGCTGTCTCTATAGTGGAATGGGATGTTACCCTGCTGTCTCTATAGTGGAATGGGATGTTACCCTGCTGTCTCTACAGTGGAATGGGATGTTACCCTGCTGTCTCTACAGTGGAATGGGGATGTTACCCTGCTGTCTCTATAGTGGAATGGGATGTTACCCTGCTGTCTCTATAGTGGAATGGGATGTTACCCTGCTGTCTCTATAGTGGAATGGGATGTTACCCTGCTGTCTCTATAGTGGAATGGGATGTTACCCTGCTGTCTCTATAGTGGAATGGGATGTTACCCTGCTGTCTCTATAGTGGAATGGGATGTTACCCTGCTGTCTCTATAGTGGAATGGGACGTTACCCTGCTGTCTCTATAGTGGAATGGGATGTTACCCTGCTGTCTCTATAGTGGAATGGGGATGTTACCCTGCTGTCTCTATAGTGGAATGGGATGTTACCCTGCTGTCTCTATAGTGGAATGGGACGTTACCCTGCTGTCTCTATAGTGGAATGGGATGTTACCCTGCTGTCTCTATAGTGGAATGGGGATGTTACCCTGCTGTCTCTATAGTGGAATGGGATGTTACCCTGCTGTCTCTATAGTGGAATGGGATGTTACCAAAATCCTGTCAAAGATTATGTTTCTGCTGAACAAATACAAGTAGAAGGGTGGCCATACTGCAGACAGATTTCGGTGTGACAATGTCCCAATAGTCGTAGATTTTGGGAGGCCGAAGCCGACATGTCCGATACAGCACGTCTCACTCTTGCCGACATGTCATCGGTACGTATGGACAATAAAAGGTGGCAGGGAGGAGGCACTGATCTCTCTCTCTCTTTCCCTTGCTCTGGTCTTCTCTAGTAATAGAGAGGAAGTGACAAACAGCCAGGAAGACGGGGCAGTAGCGCTGTCATGCCATGACTAGGAGTGACACCGCACAGGGTCAATTTTGGGTCAGGGTATTTTCCTCCTCCTGCTGCTGCTGCTCCCATGCTCTCTCTTCTCTCTCTCCCCACCCTTTCTTTCTCGCTCTCTCTCTTTCTCTCTCTCCCTCTCTCTCTCTCTTCTCTCTCTCCCCACCCTTTCTCTCTCGCTCTCTCTCTTTCTCTCTCTCCCTCTCTCTCTCTCCCCACCCTTTCTCTCTCGCTCTCTCTCTCTCTCTTTCTCCCTCCCTCTCTCACTCACTCTCACTCGCTCTCTCTCTCCCCCTCTCTCTCTTCTCTCTCTCTCCTCGCTCTCTCCATCTCCCTCTCTCTCTCACTCACTTGCTCTCCCTCTCTTTCTCTCTCTCCCCCTCTCTCTCTCCCTCTCACTCTCTCTCCCCCTCTCTCTCTTCTCTCTCTCTCTCCTCGCTCTCTCTCACTCGCTCTCTCCATCTCCCTCTCTCTCTCCCTCTCTTCTCTCCCGCTCTCTCTCTTTCTCTCTCCCCCTATCTCTCTCCCTCTCTCTCTCCCCCTCTCCCTCTTTCTCTCTCTACCCCTCTCCCTCTCTTTCTCTCAATCCCCCTCTCCCTCTCTCCCCCTCTTCTCTCTCTCTTCTCTCTGTCTTCTCTCTTCGTCTTCTCTCTCTCTCGCTCCCCCTCTCCAAACAATGATACACACATTCTCCTAGTGATACCCTTCCCTGTTCCCTTCCCTGTTCCCTTCCCTGTCCCCTTCCCTGTCCCCTTCCCTGTTCCCTTCCCTGTTCCCTTCCCTGTCCCCTTCCCTGTCCCCTTCCCTGTCCCCTTCCCTGTTCCCTTCCCTGTTCCCTTCCCTGTCCCCTTCCCTGTTCCCTTCCCTGTTCCCTTCCCTGTCCCCTTCCCTGTCCCCTTCCCTGTTCCCTTCCCTGTTCCCTTCCCTGTTCCCTTCCCTGTCCCCTTCCCTGTTCCCTTCCCTGTTCCCTTCCCTGTTCCCTTCCCTGTCCCCTTCCCTGTCCCCTTCCCTGTTCCCTTCCCTGTTCCCTTCCTTGTCCCCTTCCCTATTCCCTTCCCTGTCCCCTTCCCTGTCCCCTTCCCTGTCCCCTTCCCTGTTCCCTTCCCTGTTCCCTTCCCTGTCCCCTTCCCTATTCCCTTCCCTGTTCCCTTCCCTGTTCCCTTCCCTGTTCCCTTCCCTGTCCCCTTCCCTGTCCCCTTCCCTGTTCCCTTCCCTGTTCCCTTCCCTGTTCCCTTCCCTGTTCCCTTCCCTGTTCCCTTCCCTGTCCCCTTCCCTGTTCCCTTCCCTGTTCCCTTCCCTGTTCCCTTCCCTGTCCCCTTCCCTGTCCCCTTCCCTGTCCCCTTCCCTGTTCCCTTCCCTGTCCCCTTCCCTGTCCCCTTCCCTGTTCCCTTCCCTGTTCCCTTCCCTGTCCCCTTCCCTGTTCCCTTCCCTGTTCCCTTCCCTGTCCCCTTCCCTGTCCCCTTCCCTGTCCCCTTCCCTGTCCCCTTCCCTGTCCCCTTCCCTGTCCCCTTCCCTGTTCCCTTCCCTGTTCCCTTCCTTGTCCCCTTCCCTGTTCCCTTCCTTGTCCCCTTCCCTATTCCCTTCCCTGTCCCCTTCCCTGTCCCCTTCCCTGTCCCCTTCCCTGTTCCCTTCCCTGTTCCCTTCCCTGTTCCCTTCCCTGTTCCCTTCCCTGTCCCCTTCCCTGTCCCCTTCCCTGTTCCCTTCCCTGTTCCCTTCCCTGTCCCCTTCCCTGTCCCCTTCCCTGTTCCCTTCCCTATTCCCTTCCCTGTCCCCTTCCCTGTCCCCTTCCCTGTTCCCTTCCCTGTTCCCTTCCCTGTCCCCTTCCCTGTAGCTCTGGTCCTCTATCCAGTCATTATCTCAGTAGATAACTACATTTGTATTTGTATTTATTAGGGATCCCCATTAGCTCGTCATCCGGGTTAGGCCGTCATTGTAAATAAGAATTTGTTCATAATTGACTTGCCTAGTTAAAAAAAAAAAGCCAGCATCTACTCTTCCTGGGGTCCAAACATATTAAAGCACTTAAATGACATATAAAACAAAAGATAAAACAGTACATCATATAACATTATTACACCACTAGTTTAAACAGACAGCTCGGTGCTTTCAACATGTCAATACTTCTCATAAATACAAGTAGTGATGAAGTCAATCTCTCTTCCACTTTGAACCATGAGAGATTGACATGCATGTCATTAATGTTAGCTCTCTGTGTACTTTTAAGGGCCAGCAATTTTCCTAAGTCCTTCTTTGTGGCACCTGACCACACGACTGGACAGTAGTCCAGGTGCGACAAAACTAGGGCTTGTAGGACCTGCCTTGTTGATAGTGCTGTTAAGAAGGTAGAAACTAGGGCCTGTAGGACCTGCCTTGTTGATAGTGTTGTTAAGAAGGTAGAAACTAGGGCCTGTAGGACCTGCCTTGTTGATAGTGTTGTTAAGAAGGTAGAAACTAGGGCCTGTAGGACCTGCCTTGTTGACAGTGTTGTTAAGAAGGTAGAAACTAGGGCCTGTAGGACCTGCCTTGTTGATAGTGTTGTTAAGAAGGCAGAGCAGCGCTTTATTATGGACAGACTTCTCCCCATCTTAGCTACTGTTGTATCAATATGTTTTGACCAGGACAGTTTACAATCCAGGGTTACTCCAAGCAGTTTAGTGGATGGAGCTGAGTTTGCCTTTTTCCCCAAAATTTCATTGAAGGTGCTCCAAAGCTTTTTACTCTCATTCTTTATGTCATTTATCTTTGTTTCATAGTGTAGTTTCTTCTTTTTTAGTTTTAATCACATGGTTTCATAAATTTGCAGTATGTTTGTTGTGCTGCCAGACTTATTTGCCATTCCTTTTGCCTCATCCCTCTCAAGCATACAATTTTTCAATTCCTCATCAATCCACGGGGATTTAACAGTTTTTAACAGTAATTTTCTTAATGGGTGCTTACTAGTAACTGGAATAAGTAGTTTCATAAATGTGTCCAGTGCAGCGTCTGGTTGCTCCTCATTACAAACCACAGACCAGCAAATACTCTTTACATCATCAACATATGAATCACTACTAAAACTTCTTGTATGAGCTCATTAACACTATGTTAGGCCCAGCTTTTCGGTCAATGTTATAACCATGTATTGCTACCACTGTATCATCAAAGGCATTATCTAAGTGAGTTTCAGAGATAGTCTAATATCCATGCATTATCTCAGTAGATAACTACATAACCAGCTCTGGTCCTCTAGCCATGCATTATCTCAGTAGATAACTACATAACCAACTCTGGTCCTCTATCCATGCATTATCTCAGTAGATAACTACATAACCAGCTCTGGTCCTCTATCCATGCATTATCTCAGTAGATAACTACATAACCAGCTCTGGTCCTCTTTCCAGTCATTATCTCAGTAGATAACTACATAACCAGCTCTGGTCCTCTATCCAGTCATTATCTCAGTAGATAACGACATAAACAACTCTGGTCCTCTATCCAGTCATTATCTCAGTAGATAACTACATAACCAGCTCTGGTCCTCTTTCCAGTCATTATCTCAGTAGATAACTACATAACCAGCTCTGGTCCTCTATCCAGTCATTATCTCAGTAGATAACTACATAACCAGCTCTGGTCCTCTTTCCAGTCATTATCTCAGTAGATAACTACATAACCAGCTCTGGTCCTCTATCCAGTCATTATCTCAGTAGATAACGACATAAACAACTCTGGTCCTCTATCCAGTCATTATCTCAGTAGATAACGACATAAACAACTCTGGTCCTCTATCCAGTCATTATCTCAGTAGATAACTACATAACCAGCTCTGGTCCTCTTTCCAGTCATTATCTCAGTAGATAAACAGTAGCAACAGCATACAGTACAGTATAATACAAATACATTCTGACCTGCTTGAATCTAGCTCACACTACACTACCTAATACATCACACTATCTAATACACAGTACAATACAGTACACTATCTAATACACAGTACACTACCTAATACATCACAATACAGTACACTATCTAATACACAGTACAATACACTACACTACCTAATACACTATCTAATACACAGTACAATACAGTACACTATCTAGTACACTACACTACCTAATACATCACAATACAGTACACTATCTAATACACAGTACAATACAGTACACTATATAATACACAGTACAGTACACTATCTAATACACAGTACAGTACACTAATACACAGTACAGTACACTAATACACAGTACAGTACACTAATACACAGTACACTACACTATCTAATAAATAGTACAGTACATTACAGTACACGATCTAATACACAGAACAGTACAGTACACTATCTAATACACAGTAAAGTACACTACATTATCTAATACACAGTATATTACACTACACTAAATTAGAGTATCTAATACACAGCACAGTACACTAAAGTACAGTAGACTACAGTACACTATCTAATACACAGTACAGTACACTACATTATTTAATACACAGTACACTACACTATCTAATACACAGTACAGTATACTATTTAATATACAGTACATTACACTACAGTACACTACAGTACACTATATAATACACAGTACACTACACTACATAACCTAATACACAGTACACTACTTTACAGTACATTACACTACAGTACACTACAATACAGTACAGTATCTAATACACAGTACAGTACACTACAGTGCATTACACTACAGTACATTACACTACAGTACACTACATAATACACAGTACACTACAATACATAATCTAATACACAGTACATTACCCTACAGTACATTACACTACAGTACACTACAGAGGGTGCCAGGTAGCCTAGTGGTTAGAGAGTTGGACTAGTAACCGAAAGGTATGCAAGATCAAATCCCTGAGCTGACAAGTTAAAAAAAATCTGTCGTTCTGCCCCCTGAACAAGGCAGTTAACTCACTGTTCCCCGGTAGGCCGTCATTATAAAATAAGAATTTGTTCTTTAACTGACTTGCCTAGTTAAATAAAGGTAAAAATAAGACACATTCAGAACGGTCTCAGGCAGTCTGCTAGAGAACTACCAGGAGGAGGCTGTCCTATAAACACAATCACTGTCTTATAGGCTCTCTCCTTTGAGGAATTAGTTAACCATGTCTGAATACACAGAACTCAATAAGAGCTCTCTCTGTGAGCCAACACAGACAGACATTAATAATTGATGAAGGAGTCGGCAGAAGGAAAGAGAGAGAGGGAGAGAGAGAGAGAGAAAGAGGGAGAGAGAGAGACAGAGAGAGAGACAGAGAGAGAGAGAGAGAGACAGAGGGAGAGAGAGAGACAGAGAGAGGGAGATAAACAGGGAGAGAGAGAGACAGAGAGAGGGAGAGAAAGAGGGAGAGAGAGAGACAGAGAGAGAGACAGAGAGAGAGAGAGAGAGAGAGAGAGAGACAGAGGGAGAGAGAGAGACAGAGGGAGAGAGAAAGAGGGAGAGAGAGAGACAGAGAGAGAGACAGAGAGAGAGAGAGAGACAGAGAGAGAGAGAGAGAGAGAGACAGAGGGAGAGAGAGAGACAGAGAGAGGGAGAGAAACAGGGAGAGAGAGAGACAGAGAGAGGGAGAGAAAGAGGGAGAGAGAGAGAGAGAGAGAGAGAGAGAGAGAGAGAGAGAGGGGAGACTCGTTGGTGGCGTTAATAACTGCGCTTCAGACGGGGAGTAAAACAGGGGCAGGCTCACCTGCCTTCACCACTCACCGTTCCTCTCTTCTTCCCTCCACCTGTTCTCCATTCCTCTCTTCCTCTCTCCTCTACCTTTTCTCCGTTCCTCTCTTCCTCCACCTTTTCTCCGTTCCTCTCTGACTGTGACAGTCTCCCAAATGGTGCCCTATTCCCTTCATTCACTTACGGCCCTGGTCAAAAGTTGTGCACTACAGTATATAAGGAATAGGGTGCCGTTTAGGACGCGGACTCTGGCAGCAGCATAACAGCAGGCTGCTGTAACACTGAACATATGGGAGGAGTGTGTGTCTATGAGCTGGTGTGTTTCTGACTACCAGGATATCCATCACAGGGCCGTGTGAAAGCTGTGTCTCTGACTACCAGGATATCCATCACAGGGCCGTGTGAAAGCTGTGTCTCTGACTACCAGGATATCCATCACAGGGCCGTGTGAAAGCTGTGTTTCTGACTACCAGGATATCCATCACAGGGCCGTGTGAAAGCTGTGTCTCTGACTACCAGGATATCCATCACAGGGCCGTGTGAAAGCTGTGTTTCTGACTACCAGGATATCCATCACAGGGCCGTGTGAAAGCTGTGTCTCTGACTACCAGGATATCCATCACAGGGCCGTGTGAAAGCTGTGTTTCTGACTACCAGGATATCCATCACAGGGCCGTGTGAAAGCTGTGTTTCTGACTACCAGGATATCCATCACAGGGCCGTGTGAAAGCTGTGGGGGTGTTGTTTAGTTACCTTTAATTACAACTAGGCCGTTGTTATGGAGACTCTGTGGTGACTGTCTGTGGTGACTGTCTGTGGTGACTGTCTGTGGTGACTGTCTGTGGTGACTATGTGGTGACTATGTGGTGACTGTCTGTGGTGACCGTCTGTGGTGACCGTCTGTGGTGACCGTCTGTGGTGACTGTCTGTGGTGTGTGGTGACTGTCTGTGGTGACTGTCTGTGGTGACTGTCTGTGGTGACTGTCTGTGGTGACTATGTGGTGACTATGTGGTGACTATGTGGTGACTGTCTGTGGTGATTCAGTGGTGACTGTCTGTGGTGACTATGTGGTGACTGTCAATGATAGTCCAGGCCTAAGGGAAGCCCGAGGGATTCCCAAGAGGAGAGAGCTACACTACCCAGGAGTAGGTCTAGTAAGGAGTAGGTCTAGTCTGGAGTAGGTCTAATCTGGAGTAGGTCTAGTCTGGAATAGTCTGGAGTAGATCTAGTCTGGAGTAGGTCTAGTCTGGAGTAGGTCTAGTCTGGAATAGTCTGGAGTAGATCTAGTCTGGAGTAGATCTAGTCTGGAGTAGATCTAGTCTGGAATAGTCTGGAGTAGATCTAGTCTGGAGTAGATCTAGTCTGGAGTAGGTCTAGTCTGGAATAGTCTGGAGTAGATCTAGTCTGGAGTAGATCTAGTCTGGAGTAGATCTAGTCTGGAGTAGGTCTAGTCTGGAGTAGGTCTAGTCTGGAATAGTCTGGAGTAGATCTAGTCTGGAGTAGGTCTAGTCTGGAGTAGGTCTAGTCTGGAGTAGGTCTAGTAAGGAGTAGGTCTAGTCTGGAGTAGGTCTAGTCTGGAGTAGGTCTAGTCTGGAGTAGATCTAGTAAGGAGTAGGTCTAGTAAGGAGTAGGTCTAGTCTGGAGTAGGTCTAGTCTGGAGTAGGTCTAGTCTGGAGTAGATCTAGTAAGGAGTAGGTCTAGTCTGGAGTAGGTCTAGTCTGGAGTAGGTCTAGTCTGGAATAGTCTGGAGTAGATCTAGTCTGGAGTAGATCTAGTCTGGAGTAGGTCTAGTCTGGAATAGTCTGGAGTAGATCTAGTCTGGAGTAGATCTAGTCTGGAGTAGATCTAGTCTGGAATAGTCTGGAGTAGATCTAGTCTGGAGTAGATCTAGTCTGGAGTAGGTCTAGTCTGGAATAGTCTGGAGTAGATCTAGTCTGGAGTAGATCTAGTCTGGAGTAGGTCTAGTCTGGAGTAGGTCTAGTCTGGAATAGTCTGGAGTAGATCTAGTCTGGAGTAGGTCTAGTCTGGAGTAGGTCTAGTCTGGAGTAGGTCTAGTAAGGAGTAGGTCTAGTAAGGAGTAGGTCTAGTCTGGAGTAGGTCTAGTCTGGAGTAGATCTAGTAAGGAGTAGGTCTAGTCTGGAGTAGGTCTAGTCTGGAGTAGATCTAGTCTGGAGTAGGTCTAGTCTGGAATAGTCTGGAGTAGATCTAGTCTGGAGTAGATCTAGTCTGGAGTAGATCTAGTCTGGAGTAGGTCTAGTCTGGAATAGTCTGGAGTAGATCTAGTCTGGAGTAGGTCTAGTCTGGAGTAGGTCTAGTCTGGAGTAGATCTAGTAAGGAGTAGGTCTAGTCTGGAGTAGGTCTAGTCTGGAGTAGGTCTAGTAAGGAGTAGGTCTAGTCTGGAGTAGGTCTAGTCTGGAGTAGGTCTAATCTGGAGTAGGTCTAGTCTGGAGTAGGTCTAGTCTGGAGTAGATCTAGTAAGGAGTAGGTCTAGTCTGGAGTAGGTCTAGTCTGGAGTAGGTCTAATCTGGAGTAGGTCTAGTCTGGAGTAGGTCTAGTCTGGAGTAGGTCTAGTAAGGAGTAGGTCTAATCTGGAGTAGGTCTAGTCTGGAGTAGGTCTAGTAAGGAGTAGGTCTAGTCTGGAGTAGGTCTAGTCTGGAGTAGGTCTAATCTGGAGTAGGTCTAGTCTGGAGTAGGTCTAGTCTGGAGTAGGTCTAGTCTGGAGTAGATCTAGTCTGGAATAGTCTGGAGTAGGTCTAATCTGGAATAGTCTGGAGTAGATCTAGTCTGGAATAGAGAGCGACTAGTTAACCTGGCAAGGTGTAGGAGAGAACTACCCTTGAGAAGGGGAGAGAATGGAGTGGGCTACCTGGGAGACAGCGACTAGTTATCCAGCATGGTAGAGCTGGCATGTTATTATGGCTAAACTGGGCAAAGCACTGTAGAGGACATCCATCACCAAGGGGTTCCACTGGCACTACAGCTGGCACCATGCCCAGACCAGCCCTCCCCATCTGCCCCTGGCCTGGCTCCCTCTGTCTGTGTGCCACCCAGAGCAACTTCCCTCTGTAGCTTGAAATACCAGGCACCCGCTGACAAAGAAACTGAGGTTAGACAAACTCTAGCAGGCACACCTCCTCTGGCTCTCTCTCTCTCTACCAGGCTCTCTCTCTCTCTACCTGGCTCTCTCTCTACCTGGTTCTCTCACCACCTGGTTCTCTCACCACCAGGCTCTCTCTCTACCTGGCTCTCTCTCTACCTAGCTCTCTCTCTACCTGGCTCTCTCTCTACCTGGCTCTCTCTCTACCTGGCTCTCTCTCTACCTAGCTCTCTCTCTACCTGGCTCTCTCTCTACCTGGCTCTCTCTCTACCTGGTTCTCTCACCACCTGGTTCTCTCACCACCTGGTTCTCTCACCACCAGGCTCTCTCTCTACCTGGTTCTCTCACCACCAGGCTCTCTCTCTACCTGGTTCTCTCACCACCAGGCTCTCTCTCTACCTGGCTCTCTCTCTACCTGGCTCTCTCTCTACCTGGCTCTCTCTACCTAGCTCTCTCTCTACCTGGCTCTCTCTCTACCTAGCTCTCTCTCTACCTGGCTCTCTCTACCTAGCTCTCTCTCTACCTGGCTCTCTCTCTACCTGGCTCTTTCCACCTGGCTCTCTCTCTACCTGGCTCTCTCTCTACCTGGCTCTCTCTCTACCTAGCTCTCTCTCTACCTGGCTCTCTCTCTACCTAGCTCTCTCTCTACCTGGCTCTCTCTCTACCTGGCTCTCTCTACCTGGCTCTCTCTCTACCTGGCTCTCTCTCTACCTGGCTCTCTCTCTACCTAGCTCTCTCTCTACCTAGCTCTCTCTCTACCTGGCTCTCTCTCTACCTGGCTCTCTCTCTACCTGGTTCTCTCTACCTGGCTCTCTCTCTACCTGGCTCTCTCTCTACCTGGTTCTCTCTACCTGGCTCTCTCTCTACCTGGCTCTCTCTCTACCTGGCTCTTTCCACCTGGCTCTCTCTCTACCTGGCTCTCTCTCTACCTGGCTCTCTCTCTACCTAGCTCTCTCTCTACCTGGCTCTCTCTCTACCTAGCTCTCTCTCTACCTGGCTCTCTCTCTACCTGGCTCTCTCTCTACCTGGCTCTCTCTCTACCTGGCTCTCTCTCTACCTGGCTCTCTCTCTACCTGGTTCTCTCTACCTGGCTCTCTCTCTACCTGGCTCTCTCTCTACCTAGCTCTCTCTCTACCTAGCTCTCTCTCTACCTAGCTCTCTCTCTACCTGGCTCTCTCTCTACCTGGCTCTCTCTCTACCTGGTTCTCTCTACCTGGCTCTCTCTCTACCTGGCTCTCTCTCTACCTGGCTCTCTCTCTACCTAGCTCTCTCTCTACCTAGCTCTCTCTACCTGGCTCTCTCTCTACCTGGTTCTCTCTACCTGGCTCTCTCTCTACCTGGCTCTCTCTCTACCTGGCTCTCTCTCTACCTGGCTCTCTCTCTACCTGGCTCTCTCTCTACCTGGCTCTCTCTCTACCTCTTCCAGATCTGGGCATATAATGAGGATTTCTACTAACAGTTTGCTCTGAACTGGCTCTCAGTCTCAGCGCTGAATATCAACATGACAAACAGCACAGTGTGAAGTCACTAGACAGAGAGAGAGATAGGTGAAGTCACTAGAGAGAGAGGGAGATAGGTGAAGTCACTAGAGAGAGAGGGAGATAGGTGAAGTCACTAGAGAGAGAGGGAGATAGGTGAAGTCACTAGAGAGAGGGATATGTGAAGTCACTAGAGAGAGAGGGAGATAGGTGAAGTCACTAGAGAGAGGGATATGTGAAGTCACTAGAAAGAGAGAGAGATAGGTGAAGTCACTAGAAAGAGAGAGATAGGTGAAGTCACCGGAGAGAGATAGGTGAAGTCACCAGAGAGAGATAGGTGAAGTCACTAGAAAGAGAGAGATAGGTGAAGTCGCCGGAGAGAGAGATAGGTGACGTCACGAGAGAGAGAGAGAGATAGGTGAAGTCACCAGAAAGAGATAGGTGAAGTCACCAGAGAGAGATAGGTGAAGTCACCAGAGAGAGATAGGTGAAGTCACCAGAGAGAGATAGGTGAAGTCACCGGAGAGAGAGATAGGTGAAGTCACTAGAAAGAGAGATATAGGTGAAGTCGCCGGAGAGAGAGATAGGTGACGTCACGAGAGAGAGAGAGAGATAGGTGAAGTCACCAGAAAGAGATAGGTGAAGTCACCAGAAAGAGATAGGTGAAGTCACCAGAGAGAGATAGGTGAAGTCACCGGAGAGAGAGATAGGTGAAGTCACTAGAAAGAGAGAGATAGGTGAAGTCGCCGGAGAGAGAGATAGGTGACGTCACTAGAAAGAGAGAGATAGGTGAAGGTGAAGTCACTAGAAAGAGAGAGAGATATGTGAAGTCACTAGAAAGAGAGAGATAGGTGGAGTCACCAGAGAGAGATAGGTGAAGTCACCAGAGAGAGATAGATGAAGTCACCGGAGAGAGAGATAGGTGAAGTCACCAGAGAGAGAGAGAGATAGGTGAAGTCACCAGAGAGAGAGAGATAGGTGAAGGTGAAGTCACTAGAGAGAGCGATAGGTGAAGTCACTAGAAAGAGAGAGATAGGTGAAGTCACTCGAGAGAAAGTGAAGGTGAAGTCACTAGAGAGAGGCAGAGAAAGAGAGAGAGAGGCAGAGAGTGAGAGAGGCAGAGAGAGAGAGGCAGAGAGAGAGAGGCAGAGAGAGAGAGAGAGAGAGAGGCAGAGAGAGAGAGAGAGAGAGAGAGGCAGAGACAGAGAGAGAGGCAGAGAGAGGCAGAGACAGAGAGAGGCAGAGAGAGGTAGAGAGAGAGGCAGAGAGAGAGAGGCAGAGAGAGAGTGAGGCAGAGAGTGAGAGAGGCAGAGACAGAGAGAGGCAATGAGAGAAAGAGAGAGGCAGAGAGAGAGAGAGAGAGGCAGAGAGAGAGAGAGGCAGAGAGAGAGAGGCAGAGAGAGAGACAGAGAGAGAGAGATCTGTGACTAAGTCCTCCAGTCTTATGCCAACACTTTACAATGTTTATCTCTTAAAGAAAAGACAGACAGACAAATAGAGGAAGGCGGTTCAGCTCATCAGTCGTCCTGTCAATCATTTGTCTTCTTCAAGTGACTGACAGGCGTTAATCTCCCAGAAAGCTCAGCACCGAGACAACACGGATGCTAAAGCTACTGTATCTGTGTTACTCTGCAACACCTCATCATTTACCTGATACTTCACACAAGTCAATCCAGCCAATTGTGCTTCAAATGACCCTGGGGATCTCTGGGTAATTATGTCAGACGGAGTCAGAACAGCCAGTAGACAGTAGTACCAGGAAAAATATTAACAACCAGAACTGCAATGAACTCAATTTTAACACAGCATGTAAAGTGTTGGTCCCATGTTTCATGAGCTGAAACAAAATATTTCTGACATATTTCATACGCACAGAAAAAATGTATTTCTCTCAAATGTTTGTTTACAAATTTGTTTACATCCCCCCGTTAGTGAGCATTTCTCCTTTGCCAAGATAATTCATCCACCTGACAGGTGTGGCATATCAAGAAGCTGATTAAACAGCATGATCATTACACAGGTGCACCTTTTGCTGAGGACAATAAAAGGCCACTCTAAAATGTGCAGTTTTGTCACACAACACAATGTCACAGATGTTTTGAAGGAGTGTGCAATTGGCATGCTGACTGCAGGAATGTACACCAGAGCTGTTGCCAGATAATTGAATGTTAATTTCTCTACCATAAGCCGACTCCAACGTCGTTTTAGAGAATTTGGCAGTAGGTCCAACCGGCCTCACAACCGCAGACCACATGTAACCACGGCAGCCCAGGACCTCCACATCAGGCATCTTCACCTGTGGAATCGTCTGAGACCAGCCACCCAGACAGCTGATCAAACTGTGGGGTTTTGCACAACTAAAGAATTTTTGCACAAACTGTCAGAAACCGTCTCAGGGAAGGTCATCTGCGTGCTCGTTCATCTTCACCAGGGTCATGACCTGACTGCAGTTCGGCGTCGTAACCGACTTCAGTGGGCCAAATGCTCACCTTCGATGGCCACTGGCACGCTGGAGAAGTGTGCTCTTCATGGATGAATCCCGGTTTCCACTGTACCGGGCAAATGGTGGACAGCGTGTATGGTGTCGCTTGGGCGAGCGGTTTGCTGATGTCAACAGAGGGCCTCGTGGTGGCGGTGGGGTTATGGTATGGGCAGGCATAACCTACAGACTATGAACACAATTGTATTTTAACGATGGAAATTTGAATGCACAGAGATACCGTGATGAGATCCTGGGGCCCATTGTCGTGCCGTTCATCCACTGCCATCACCTCATGTTTCAGCATGATAACGCACGGCCCCATGTCGCAAGGATCTGTACACAATACCTGGAAGTTGAAAATGTCCCAGTTCTTCCATGGCCTGCATACTAACCAGAAATGTCACCCATTGAGCATGTTTGGGATGCTCTGGATCGACGTGTACGACAGCGTGTTCCAGTTCCCGCCAATATCCAGAAACTTCACACAGCCATTGAAGAGGAGGTGGGACAACATTCTACAGGCCACAATCAACAGCCTGATCAACTCTATGTGAAGGAGATGTGTCGCGCTGCATGAGGCAAATGGTGGTCACACCAGATACTGACTGGTTCTCTGATCCACAAACCTACCTTTTATAAAGGTATCTGTGACCAACAGATGCATATCTGTATTCCCAGTCATGTGAAATCCATAGATTAGGGCCTACTGAATTTATTTCAATTGACTGATTTCCACATATGAACTGTAACTCAGTAAAATCTTTGAAATTGTTGCAAGTTGTGTTTATATGATCATCGTAGATTACAGTTCCATTGTGATGGACCAATCACCATCTCTCTCCTTCAGCGGTAGAGTAGACACAGTGAATGTAGAAACAAAAAGTTGGTGCCGTGACCTTTAGTAACTAGCTGTGTTTGATGGACCAATCACAGAGATACTGTGACGAGATCCTGAGGAGGAGGGATTGTAATTACCTACAGCGGGATGACTCAGAGGAAGACATACAGGACAGGACACACAGCAGGTACATGACTGTATGAATCAGAGGAACAGGACAGGACAGGACACACAGCAGGTACATGACTGTATGAATCAGAGGAACAGGCCAGTACATGACACACAGCAGGTACATGACTGTATGAATCAGAGGAACAGTACAGGACAGGACACACAGCAGGTACATGACTGTATGAATTAGAGGAACAGGACAGGACACACAGCAGGTACATGACTGTATGAATTAGAGGAACAGTACAGGACACACAGCAGGTACATGACTGTATGAATCAGAGGAACAGGACAGAGCACACAGCAGGTACATGACTGTATGAATCAGAGGAACAGGACAGGACACACAGAAGGTACATGACTGTATGAATCAGAGGAACAGGACAGGACAGGACACACAGCAGGTACATGACTGTATGAATCAGAGGAACAGGCCAGTACATGACACACAGCAGGTACATGACTGTATGAATCAGAGGAACAGTACAGGACAGGACACACAGCAGGTACATGACTGTATGAATCAGAGGAACAGGACAGGACACACAGCAGGTACATGACTGTATGAATTAGAGGAACAGTACAGGACACACAGCAGGTACATGACTGTATGAATCAGAGGAACAGGACAGGACACACAGCAGGTACATGACTGTATGAATCAGAGGAACAAGACAGGACACACAGCAGGTACATGACTGTATGAATCAGAGGAACAGGACAGGACACACAGCAGGTACATGACTGTATGAATCAGAGGAACAGTACAGGACACACAGCAGGTACATGACTGTATGAATCAGAGGAACAGTACAGGACACACAGCAGGTACATGACTGTATGAATCAGAGGAACAGGACAGGACACACAGCAGGTACATGACTGTATGAATCAGAGGAACAGGACAGGACACACAGCAGGTACATGACTGTATGAATCAGAGGAACAGGACAGGACAGGACACACAGCAGGTACATGACTGTATGAATCAGAGGAACAGGACAGGACACACAGCAGGTACATGACTGTATGAATCAGAGGAACAGGACAGAGCACACAGCAGGTACATGACTGTATGAATCAGAGGAACAGGACAGGACACACAGCAGGTACATGACTGTATGAATCAGAGGAACAGGACAGGACAGGACACACAGCAGGTACATGACTGTATGAATCAGAGGAACAGGACAGGACACACAGCAAGTACATGACTGTATGAATCAGAGGAACAGTACAGGACAGGACACACAGCAGGTACATGACTGTATGAATCAGAGGAACAGGACAGGACACACAGCAGGTACATGACTGTATGAATCAGAGGAACAGGACAGGACAGGACACACAGCAGGTACATGACTGTATGAATCAGAGGAACAGTACAGGACAGAGCACACAGCAGGTACATGACAGTATGAATCAGAGGAACAGGACAGGACACACAGCAGGTACATGACTGTATGAATCAGAGGAACAGGACAGGACAGGACACACAGCAGGTACATGACTGTATGAATCAGAGGAACAGTACAGGACAGAGCACACAGCAGGTACATGACTGTATGAATCAGAGGAACAGGACAGGACACACAGCAGGTACATGACTGTATGAATCAGAGGAACAGTACAGGACACACAGCAGGTACATGACTGTATGAATCAGAGGAACAGGACAGAGCACACAACAGGTACATGACTGTATGAATTAGAGGAACAGGACAGGACACACAGCAGGTACATGACTGTATGAATCAGAGGAACAGGACAGGACACACAGCAGGTACATGACTGTATGAATCAGAGGAACAGGACAGGACACACAGCAGGTACATGACTGTATGAATCAGAGGAACAGGACAGGACACACAGCAGGTACATGACTGTATGAATCAGAGGAACAGGACAGGACAGTGAGAGATAGCCACCTGCCGCCTGGTGTTCACTCTGCCTTACTATACTATGTCCACTGACTAGACATCGCTGCAGCCCACAGCCTCTACCAGACAGGATCTCTTTAAACGACCAGACAGGATCTCTTTAAACGACCAGACAGGATCTCTTTAAACGACCAGACAGGATCTCTTTAAACGACCAGACAGGATCTCTTTAAATGACCAGACAGGATCTCTTTAAATGACCAGACAGGATCTCTTTAAATGACCAGACAGGATCTCTTTAAACGACCAGACAGGATCTCTTTAAATGACCAGACAGGATCTCTTTGCAACGACCAGACAGGATCTCTTTAAATGACCAGACAGGATCTCTTTAAACGACCAGACAGGATCTCTTTAAATGACCAGACAGGATCTCTTTAAATGACCAGACAGGATCTCTTTGCAACGACCAGACAGGATCTCTTTAAATGACCAGACAGGATCTCTTTAAACGACCAGACAGGATCTCTTTGCAACGACCAGACAGGATCTCTTTGCAACGACCAGACAGGATCTCTTTTAAATGACCAGCTAAAGACTTGGAGGGTAAGGCTTATAACGAGCTTCAACAAGCCAAAAATAATTAAGAGAAGTGAGGATTTACCAGTATGTAATTAAGGGCTCTAGCTGTGGTAGGACAGCAGTAGAGAAGGGCAGATATGGGGGCTTCGTCCCAAATGGCACCCTATTCCCTACACAGGGCCCATAGGGCTCTGGTCAAAAGTAGTGCACTAAGTAGGGAATAAGGTGTAATTTGTGACTCAAGCCATGGACAACACAGTACCTGCAACGCACCCTTTCTATTTCATTAACCCCTATGACACAGAGTCCCACTGTAAATCAGAGAGATGAAAATACTTCCTGTTGGTCCAGCTTATTGTCATCCAGGGTTTTACACACACAGGAAGAAGTGCTGCTCTGAGGAAGTGGACCCGTGGAGGGAATTTTACACCATACTATCTAGATAACAGTTTCATTACAACGGATTAAAACAACTCCTTTGATTATTTCAATCCATTATTTAACCTGGTCTGGTTAAAACTCCTTGAAGAGTCTCACTTCATGGCTTGAACCGTCCAATAAATGGAGTTTCTGCTACACTAAAGTTAATAATAAGTTATTAACCACGGTGAACGGAAACGTCTGTCTGCTATGAACTAATAACGTATCGTGTTCTTCTTCTATCAAAGCAGCGTCTCTCCATCTCTGACGTAATAGAAAAAGAAGACTATCTTTACTGAGGTTTACCACGTGGCTTGAACCGCCCATTTTTCAGCTACGCTAAATAGGCCATAATAAAGATATCTCTGTCCTTTGGCTAGTAGGGGCTAGGACTAGGACCAACACTGACCATAGCGAACCATAGCTAGCTTTGTGTCATGGAGGCTATAAACACATATAGACACCCATTGTGTTTTTTTTTTTTTCTTTGTGGAACTGTTCTGAAAACTTGTGAAAATTCATATTTTTATTTCCCTGCGAAGCCTCTAATATGAAAGCTCTTTTCTGTGGCAGAGAAAATATCGATCACTGTAGACTAGTATCACAAAATTGTCAGTCCAAAAGAGGAGAGAGAGGAAGAGAGAGAGGAAGAGAGGAGAGAAGAGGAGAGGAGAGAGGAGGAGGAGGAGGAGGAGAGAGAAGAGAAGAGAAGAAAAGAGAGGAGAGGAGAGGAGAGGAGAGGAGAGGAGAGGAGAGGAGAGGAGAGGAGAGGAGAGGAGAGGAGAGGAGAGGAGAGGAGAGGAGAGGAGAGGAGAGGAGAGGAGAGGAGAGGAGAGGAGGAGAGAAGAGAGGAGATTGGAAAGAAAATAGAGGGGAGATGAAAGCAGAGGAGCGAGAGGAGAGCAGAGGAGAGGAGAGGAGAGCAGAGGAGAGAAGAGAAGAGAGAGAGGAGGAGGAGAGAGAGGAGAGGAGAGAAGAAGAGAGAGGTGATAGAGGAGAGAAGAAGAGAGGGAGGCAATAGAGGAGAGAGGAGAGGAGAGCAGAGGAGAGGAGAGGAGAGAAGAAGAGAGGCGACAGAGGAGAGAGGAGAGAAGAAGAGAGAGAGGCGATAGAGGAGAGAGGAGAGGAGAGCAGAGGAGAGGAGAGAAGAAGAGAGAGGCGATAGAGGAGAGAGGAGAGAAGAAGAGAGAGAGGCGATAGAGGAGCGAGGAGAGGAGAGCAGAGGAGAGGAGAGAGAGGCGATAGAGGAGAGAGGGTAGTTGCGTGAGTTGACAAATATAGCTAACATCTTCTGACATGAGCGCTGGCCGAGGGGAACTTGACCAGCAAGCAGAAGGGAATGGCTCTTACATTAGTGGCAGCCTCAGAGACCTTTGTGTTTCTAAATATTTATGTTGAGGAGTAAACACACGTCAACTCTGATCTGTAGCTGGCAGTGTGTGTGTGTGTGTGTGTGTGTGTGTGTGTGTGTGTGTGTGTGTGTGTGTGTGTGTGTGTGTGTGTGTGTGTGTGTGTGTGTGTGTGTGTGTGTGATGTGTGTGTGTGTGTGTGTGTGTGTGTGTGTGTGTGTGTGTTGCTGGCATTACTGTAGCCACGAGGCTAGGAGCTGCTGAACTCCTCAGCGAGAGAGAGAGAGGACTCACTGATACATGTCCTTAGTCTCCTCCAATCAAAATGTATGATCATGGGCATGTACTTAGTCTCCTCCAATCAACATGTATGATCATGGGCATGTCCTTAGTCTCCTCCAATCAACATGTAGGAACATAGTATAGTAATATAGTAGTAATAAATAGTAATAAATAAAACCTGCAGTGTTACAAAACACTGGATAACAAAAACTGTATTACAACACAACATATAGCCAGTCATCTCAATCTCATATAGCCGTTTATATAGCCGTTTATATAGCCGTTCATATAGCCGTTTATATAGCCGTTTATATAGCCGTTCATATAGCCGTTCATATAGCCGTTCATATAGCCGTTTATATAGCCGTTTATATAGCCGTTCATATAGCCGTTCATATAGCCGTTCATATAGCCAGTCATATAGCCAGTCATATAGCCGTTTATATAGCCGTTTATATAGCCGTTCATATAGCCGTTCATATAGCCGTTCATATAGCCGTTTATATAGCCGTTTATATAGCCAGTCATATAGCCGTTTATATAGCCGTTTATATAGCCGTTTATATAGCCTGTCATATAGCCTGTCATATAGCCGTTCATATAGCCGTTTATATAGCCGTTTATATAGCCTGTCATATAGCCTGTCATATAGCCGTTCATATAGCCGTTCATATAGCCGTTTATATAGCCGTTCATATAGCCAGTCATATAGCCGTTTATATAGCCGTTCATATAGCCGTTCATATAGCCAGTCATATAGCCAGTCATATAGCCGTTCATATAGCCGTTCATATAGCCAGTCATATAGCCGTTTATATAGCCTGTCATATAGCCGTTTATATAGCCGTTCATATAGCCAGTCATATAGCCGTTTATATAGCCGTTTATATAGCCTGTCATATCGCCGTTTATATAGCCGTTCATATAGCCAGTCATATAGCCGTTTATATAGCCGTTCATATAGCCAGTCATATAGCCAGTCATATAGCCGTTCATATAGCCGTTCATATAGCCGTTCATATAGCCGTTCATATAGCCGTTCATGTAGCCGTTCATATAGCCAGTCATATAGCCGTTCATATAGCCGTTCATATAGCCGTTCATATAGCCGTTCATATAGCCGTTCATATAGCCGTTTATATAGCCAGTCATATAGCCGTTTATATAGCCAGTCATATAGCCGTTTATATAGCCGTTTATATAGCCGTTTATATAGCCTGTCATATAGCCGTTTATATAGCCGTTTATATAGCCGTTTATATAGCCGTTTATATAGCCGTTCATATAGCCGTTCATATAGCCGTTTATATAGCCGTTCATATAGCCGTTCATATAGCCGTTTATATAGCCGTTTATATAGCCAGTCATATAGCCGTTTATATAGCCGTTTATATAGCCGTTTATATAGCCAGTCATATAGCCGTTTATATAGCCGTTTATATAGCCGTTTATATAGCCGTTTATATAGCCATTCATATAGCCGTTTATATAGCCAGTCATATAGCCGTTTATATAGCCGTTTATATAGCCTGTCATATAGCCGTTTATATAGCCTGTCATATAGCCGTTTATATAGCCGTTTATATAGCCGTTCATATAGCCGTTTATATAGCCTGTCATATAGCCGTTTATATAGCCTGTCATATAGCCGTTTATATAGCCGTTTATATAGCCATTCATATAGCCATTTATATAGCCAGTCATATAGCCGTTTATATAGCCGTTTATATAGCCTGTCATATAGCCGTTTATATAGCCAGTCATATAGCCGTTTATATAGCCGTTTATATAGCCAGTCATATAGCCGTTTATATAGCCGTTTATATAGCCTGTCATATAGCCGTTTATATAGCCTGTCATATAGCCGTTTATATAGCCGTTTATATAGCCGTTTATGTGATGAAAGAAATAAAAGCTGAAATAAATAATTCTCTCTACTATTATTCTGACATTTCACATTCTTAAAATAAAGTGGTGAAAAACTGAGTTTAAATGTATTTGGCTAAGGTGTATGTAAACTTCCCACTGTAACTGTAACTAACATTGTCTTCTTTAACTGTAGGTATTCCTCTTGTCCAGATGGGTTAAGGCAGTGTGTAGTGTGATGGCGATTGCATCGTCTGTGGACCTATTTGGGCGGTATGCAAACTGAAGTGGGTCTAGGGTGTCAGGTAAGGTGGAGGTGATATGATCCTTGACTAGTCTCTCAAAGCACTTCATGATGACAGAAGTGAGTGCTACAGGGCGATAGTCATTTAGTTCAGAGAACAGTAAGTGACAGTAAGAACAGTCTATATCAAACCTTAACACTTAACCATTCGGAGTTAATGTCTGAACTTAACCCTAAACACTTCTAAATGTGAGGTTTGGATCCAACTTCGACATTCGAGAAACATGGATGAACGTTTAATTCTGACGTGAGACTGTGAGATCTGGTTGCTGTTATCTCTCAACCTCAACACATTACGAGCACACACACACACACACACACACACACACACACACACACACACACACACACACACACACACACACACACACACACACACACACACACACACACACACACACACACACACACACCTTCAACACATTACGGCCCTGTCATAACAGCATAACAGCCGGGACGAAAAGGATGCCTCTGACAAACAAGCCCAAGTGAAAACACATTTAGCCACTCAGAGAGAGAAAAGGAGCGAGCCTCTCTGCTCTAAAATGTATTTGCCCCGCTAACAGCTTCCTCTGTTTAGCCCCAACTGTTCACAAACCATCAAGCTTCACACTCACTACATATCTGGCCTTAATCACACACTTACTGTACATAAGATACTGTCTGTCTGTCTCCCTCCCTCCCTCCCTCCCCTCCATCTCCCTCTCCATAGAGTAAATTCTAAAATGTATTAAATTGTTTTTTTTCCCCCTCATCATTCTACACACAATATCCCACAATGACAAAAAAAAAAAAAACGTTTTTTACAAATGTTGCTATTTTATCAAATAAAAAAATACGGAAATATTACATTTACATCAATATTCAGACCCTTTACTCAGTACTTTGTTTAAACACTTTTGGCAGCGATTAGAGCCTTGAGTCTTCTTGGGTATGACGCTACAAGCTTGGCACACCTGTATTTGGGGAGTTTCTCC
>NC_138306.1:58312500-58345000 GCF_965601325.2 Salmo salar | reverse complement strand
TGGATATAGATATGGATATAGATATAGATATGGATATAGATAGGTATAGATATGGATATAGATATGGATATAGATAGGTATAGATAGGTATAGATATGGATATAGATATGGATATAGATATGGATATAGATATGGATATGGATATAGATATGGATATAGATAGGTATAGATATGGATATAGATAGGTATAGATAGGTATAGATATGGATATAGATATGGATATAGATAGGTATAGAAATGGATATAGATATGGATATGGATATAGATAGGTATAGATATGGATATAGATATGGATATAGATAGGTATAGATATGGATATAGACACAGTTGAAGTTGGAAGTTTACATACACTTAGGTTGGAGTCATTAAAACTTTCAACCACTCCACAAATTTCTTGTTAACAAACTATAGTTTTAGCAAGTCGGTTAGGACATCTACTTTGTGCATGACACAAGTCATTTTTCCAACAATTGTTTACAGACAGATTATTTCACTTATAATTCACGGTATCACAATTCCAGTGGGTCAGAAGTTTACATACACTAAGATGACTGTGCCTTTAAACAGCTTGGAAAATTCCAGAAAATGATGTCATGGCTTTAGAAGCTTCTGATAGGCTAACTGACATCATTTGAGTCAATAGCAGGTGTACCTGTGGATGTATTTCAAGGCCTACCTTCAAACTCAGTGCCTCTTTGCTTGACATCATGGGAAAATCAAAAGAAATCAGTCAAGACCACAGAAAAGAAATTGTAGACCTCCACAAGTCTGGTTCATCCATGGGAGCAATTTCCAAACGCCTGAAGGTACCACATTCATCTGTACAAACAATAGTACGCAAGTATAAACACCATGGGACCATGCAGCCGTCAAAAATCGCACAGGAAGGAGACGCGTTCTGTCTCCTAGAGATCAAATCAAATACAATTTTATTGGTCGCATAATCATGGTTAGCAGATGTTAATGCGAGTGTAGCGAAATGCTTGTGCTTCTAGTTCTGACCATGCAGTAATATCTAACAAGTAATCTAACAATTTCACAACAACTACCTTATACACACAAGTGTAAAGGAATGAATAAGAATATGTACCGAACGGCATAGGCAAGATGCAGTAGATGGTATGTACTTTGAATGTACTTTGGTGCAAAAAGTGCAAATCAATCCCAGAACAGCAAAGGACCTTGTGAAGATGCCGGAGGAAACAGGTACAAAAGTGTCTATATCCATAGTAAAACGAGTCCAATATTGACATAACCTGAAATGCCGCTCAGCAAGGAAGAAGCCACTGCTCCAAAACCACCATAAAAAAAAGACTACAGTTTGCAAGAACTGTTTGGCCATAATGACCATCGTTATGTTTGAAGGAAAAATGGGGAGGCTTGCAAGCCGAAGAACACCATCCCAACCGTGAAGCATGGGGATGGCAGCATCATGTTGTGGGGGTGCTTTGCTGCAGGAGGGTCTGGTGCACTTCACAAAATAGATGGCATCATGAGAATGGAAAATTATGTGGATATATTGAAGCAACATCTCAAGACATCAGTCAGGTAGTTAAAGCTTGGTCGCAAATGGGTCTTCCAAATGGACAATGACCCCAAGCATACTTCTAAAGTTGTGGCAAAATGGCTTAAGGACATCAAAGTCAAGGTATTGGAGTGGCCATCACAAAGCCCTGACCTCGATCCTATAGAAAATGTGTGGGCAGACCTGAAAAAGTGTGTGCGAGCAAGGAGGCCTACAAACCTGACTCAGTTACACCAGCTCTGTCATGAGGAATGGGCCAGAATTCACCCAACTTATTGTGGGAAGCTTGTGGAAGGCTACCTGAAATGTTTGACCCAAATTAAACAATTTAAAGGCAACGCTACCAAGTACTAATTGAGTGTACGTAAACTTCTGACCCACTGGGAATGTGATGAAAGAAATAAAAGCTGAAATAAATCATTCTCTGTACTATTATTCTGACATTTCACATTCTTAAAATAAAGTGGTGATCCTAACTGACCTAAAACAGGGAATTTTTAGGATTAAATGTCAGGAATTGTGAAAAACGGAGTTTAAATGTATTTGGCTAAGGTGTATGTAAACTTCCGACTTCAACTGTATAGTTAAATGCACTAAAGAGGAACAATGAATACAATACATAATACATAAATATATATTTCCCTATAGAATATAAATGTTTATTTCCCTATAGAATATAAATATCTATTTCCCTATAAAATAAAATAAAATTATTTTTCTTATAGAATATGGGTGACTATGAGATAACTACAGGATAAGGATGACTATGAGATCATGACTATAGGATAAGGGTGACTATGAGATCATGACTATAGGATAAGGGTGACTATGAGATCATGACTATAGGATAAGGATGACTATGAGATCATGACTATAGGATAAGGGTGACTATGAGATCATGACTATAGGATAAGGGTGACTATGAGATCATGACTATAGGATAAGGGTGACTATGAGATCATGACTATAGGATAAGGGTGACTATGAGATCATGACTATAGGATAAGGGTGACTATGAGATCATGACTATAGGATAAGGGTGACTATGAGATCATGACTATAGGATAAGGGTGACTATGAGATCATGACTATAGGATAAGGGTGACTATGAGATCATGACTATAGGATAAGGATGACTATGAGATCATGACTATAGGATAAGGGTGACTATGAGATCATGATATGATAATTTTGATTATGAATAATGACTATATTATAATTTTGACTATGAGACAATGACTACATGATAAGGGTGACTATGATATAATGGCTATAGAACAATTTTTACTGTGAGATCATGACTATATGATAAGGGTGACTATGAGATCATGACTATAGGATAAGGGTGACTATGAGATCATGACTATAGGATAAGGGTGACTATGAGATCATGATATGATAATTTTGATTATGAATAATGACTATATTATAATTTTGACTATGAGACAATGACTACATGATAAGGGTGACTATGATATAATGGCTATAGAACAATTTTTACTGTGAGATCATGACTATATGATAAGGGTGACTATGAGATCATGACTATAGGATAAGGGTGACTATGAGATCATGACTATAGGATAAGGGTGACTATGAGATCATGACTATAGGATAAGGGTGACTATGAGATCATGACTATATGATAAGGGTGACTATGAGATCATGACTATAGGATAAGGGTGACTATGAGATCATGACTATATGATAAGGGTGACTATGAGATATTGACTATATGATATGGGTGACTTTGACTATGAGATCATGACTATATGATAATTATGACTATGAGATCATGACTATATGATAATGGTGACTATGAGACCATGGCTACATGATCCTTTTGACTATAAGATAATGACTATATGATAATGGTGACTATGAGATAATGACTATATGATAGGGGTGACTATGAGATAATGTCTATATGATAAGGGTTGCTATGAGATAATGACTATATGATAGGGGTGACTATGAGATAATGTCTATATGATAAGGCAACTATGAGATAATGACTATATGATAGGGGTGACTATGAGATAATGTCTATATGATAAGGCAACTATGGGATAATGACTATATGATAAGGGTTGCTATGAGATAATGACTATATGATAGGGGTGACTATGAGATAATGACTATATGATAGGGGTGACTATGAGATCATGACTATAGGATAAGGGTGACTATGAGATCATGACTATAGGATAAGGGTGACTATGAGATCATGACTATATGATAAGGGTGACTATGAGATCATGACTATAGGATAAGGGTGACTATGAGATCATGACTATATGATAAGGGTGACTATGAGATATTGACTATATGATATGGGTGACTTTGACTATGAGATCATGACTATATGATAATTATGACTATGAGATCATGACTATATGATAATGGTGACTATGAGACCATGGCTACATGATCCTTTTGACTATAAGATAATGACTATATGATAATGGTGACTATGAGATAATGACTATATGATAGGGGTGACTATGAGATAATGTCTATATGATAAGGGTTGCTATGAGATAATGACTATATGATAGGGGTGACTATGAGATAATGACTATATGATAAGGCAACTATGAGATAATGACTATATGATAGGGGTGACTATGAGATAATGTCTATATGATAAGGCAACTATGGGATAATGACTATATGATAAGGGTTGCTATGAGATAATGACTATATGATAGGGGTGACTATGAGATAATGACTATATGATAGGGGTGACTATGAGATATTGACTATATGATAGGGTGACAATGATATAACGACGATATGGCCAGGGTGACTATGAGATAACGACTATATGATAAGGCAACTATGAGATAATGTCTATATGATAGGGTAACTATGAGATAATGACTATATGGCCATGGTGACTATGATCGATACCTCTAAAGATTCTTATCAACAAAGTAGTCAAAAGTGTAGTATTTGGTTCCATATTCTTAGCACGCAATGACCACATCAAGCTTGTGATGCTACAAACTTGTTGAGTGTATTTGCTGCTTGTTTTGGTTGCGTTTCAGATGATTTTATGCCCAATAGAAATGAATGGTACCCATTGTACTGTGACTAATTGTAAATAATAACCTCCCCTGTTATTGGTAATGGTGAGAGGTTAACCTGTTAGGGCTAGGGGGCAGTATTGACACGGCTGGATAAAAAACATACCCGATTTAATCTGGTTACCACTCCTACCCAGTAACTAGAATATGCATATACTTATTACATATGGATAGAAAACACCCTAAATTTTCTAAAACTGTTTGAATGGTGTCTGTGAGTATAACAGAACTCAAATGGCAGGTCAAAACCTGAGAGATTCCTTTACAGGAAGTGGCCTGTCTGACCATTTCTTGAACTTCTTTTCCATCTCTATCATTTACTAAGGATCTCTGCTCTAACGTGACACTTCCCACGTCGTCCATAGGCGCTCAGAGCCCGGGAAAAAACAGAATGTCGTCATTCCAGCCCCAGGCTGAAACACATTATCGCCTTTCTCAAGTGGCCGATCAAGGGACACTGGGCTTATGCGCGTGACCCCGACCGCCCCCGCCTTTGGGATTTTTTCCTCTGTTTGCCGAAAAGGAGATTCCCTGTCGGAATATTATCGCTTTTCTACGAGAAAAATGTCGTAAAAATTGATTTTAAACAGCGGTTGACATGCTTCGAAGTACGGTAATGGAATATTTAGAATTTTATTGTCACGAATTGCGCCATGCGCGCGACACTTCTTTACTATTTCGGATAGTGTCTGGAACGCACGAACAAAACGCCACTATTCGGATATAACGATGGATTATTTTGGACCAAACCAACATTTGTTATTGAAGTAGCAGTCCTGGGTGTGCATTCTGACGAAGACAACAAAAGGTAATCAAACTTTTATAATAGTAAATATGATTATGGTGAGTGCTAAACTTGCCGGGTGTCTAAATAGCGAGCCCGTGATGCCTGGGCTATGTACTTAGAATATTGCAAAATGTGCTTTCACCAAAAAGCTATTTTAAAATCGGACATATCGAGTGCATAGAGGAGGTCTGTATCTATAATTCTTTAAATAATTGTTATGCTTTTTGTGAACGTTTATCGTGAGTAATTTAGTAAAATGTTAGCGAATTCCCCGGAAGTTTGCGGGGGGTATGCTAGTTCTGAACGTCACATGCTAATGTAAAAAGCTGGTTTTTGATATAAATATGAACTTGATTGAACAAAACATGCATGTATTGTATAACATAATGTCCTAGGGTTGTCATCTGATGAAGATCATCAAAGGTGAGTGCTGCATTTAGCTGTCTTCTGGGTTTTGGTGACATTATATGCTGGCTTGAAAAATGGGTGTCTGATTATTTCTGGCTTGGTACTCTGCTGACATAATCTAATGTTTTGCTTTCGTTGTAAAGCCTTTTTGAAATCGGACAGTGTGGTTAGATTAACGAGAGTCTTGTCTTTAAATGGCTGTAAAATAGTCATATGTTTGAGAAATTGAAGTAATAGGATTTTTAAGGTTTTGAAAATCGCGCCACAGGCTGGCAGTGGCTGTTACGCAAGCGTCCCACCTAGCCCATAGAGGTTAACATGTCTTGGGGGGTATGAACTTTGACCCTCTGTAACTGTATATGGGTCATCTCCTTCTGATCTGTGCAAAACTTGGGAAAGTGGATTGAGGAAGTTGAGAGTTGAGAGGAAAGCCCAAGAACATCAGAGACATAACATATTATGATGCAACGCCAGACTGAATTCCTCAATTAGAAATAGACCATTCATGTGTGGTTTCACTTTGAATGGGACTTCCATGGTGAGAAGTGAAGCAGTTTCCTTTTTATGTAGGTTATTCTCATTGAGATCCAATTTCATTTTGCAAGAGAGACCCCATTTAGAGGTCAAACCAGATCTTTGAAACAGCAAATTTGCCACAAACTAAATCGATTCTGGAAATGTTTTCTCAAGAAACCCCGATCTTACTGGAAACTGTCCCTCTGTTCACATCTTACTGGAAACTGTCCCTCTGTTCACATCTTACTGGAAACTGTCCCTCTGTTCACATCTTACTGGAAACTCAGTTCCTGTTTTGATCAGACTCTTTGGTTGAATAAATAAAATACTTTCTTAAAATGACATATTTGGAGAAAACAAAAGGGGAAGGAAGAGACTCAGTAATAGTGGTGGGGGGGGGGGGTAACAGTGTAAGAGGGAATATTATTTGTTATCCAATCTACAAAGGGAAGTAATCCAATCTAACATTCTAATGTGATTTTAATACTCGGTTAACATCGGCAGTGTGTTTCAACTGTGTCTCATCTAACCAATCAGATGTACCTCCAGATAAAGTACTATGGATCAGAATACTGAGCTGCCTGCACGGAGACACACAGGCTAACGTCCCAAATGGTATCCTATATAGTGCACTACTTTTGGACCAGGGCCCATAGTGCTCTTCCCTATATAGTGCACTACTTTTGGACCAGGGCCCATAGTGCTCTTCCCTATATAGTGCACTACTTTTGGACCAGGGCCTATAGTGCTCTTCCCTATATATTGCACTACTTTTGGACCAGGGCCCATAGTGCTCTTCCCTATATAGTGCACTACTTTTGGACCAGGGCCCATACTGCTCTTCCCTATATAGTGCACTAGTTTGGACCAGGGCCCATAGTGCTCTTCCCTATATAGTGCACTACTTTGGACCAGGGCCCATAGTGCTCTTCCCTATATAGTGCACTACTTTTGGACCAGGGCTTTAATAAGGGAATAGGATGCCATATGGGACACACAGCACAGTCTGTCTAATCCTTAAAAAGACACAGGTGTGTCAGAAATCTGTCGTCTACTACCGACTAAAACTACATACAGTGTACTAATCATACTACATGCTATTTAGAACGTACCGTTTAGTAAAAAACGAAAGGTGCTTTCCTTGTTTGCCGATGATTTTAATTCCGGGTCACTGAGAGACGTGATGCCCAACTTCTATCAACACGTCTCCTTCACCACTAGGGGGCGATAGAGTTCTAGATCACTGTTACTCTACCCACAAGCAAGCGTACAAAACCCTCCCTCATCCTCCGTTCGGCAAATCAGATCATGACTCTATACTCCTGCTTCCTATTTACAAACAGAATCTCAAACCAGGAAGTACCCATGACGCCGCTCCGTAGAGAAATGATCCAATGAATCTGAGGCTATGCTGCAGGATGCTTTGCTAGCACTGACTGGACGACCTAACCATCTCTGTCTCGGGCTTCATCAGGAAACATCATCAGCGACGTTGTCCCCACAGCGAAGGTTTGCTACTTCCCTTATCAAAAGCCCTGGATTAACACAGAGGTTGGTGCTAAAATAAAGGACAGGTCTATTGCTGCCAACCTCGAGGCTACAGCTGAGGACACAAACACATGGTAGCTGTGGTATAGTATGTATGAGGTATTGTGTATGAGGTATAGTGTATGAGATATAGTGTATGAGATATAGTGTATGAGGTATGGTGTGAGGTATGGTGTATGAGGTATTGTGTATGAGGTATAGTGTATGAGATATAGTGTATGAGGTATAGTGTATGAGGTATAGTGCATGAGGTATAGTGCATGAGGTATGGTGCATGAGGTATGGTGCATGAGGTATGGCGTATGAGGTATGGCGTATGAGGTATGGTGTATGAGGTATGGTGTATGTGGTATGGTGTATGTGGTTATGGTGTATGAAGAATGGTGTATGAGGTATGGTGTATGAGGTATGAAATATGGTGCATGAGGTATAGTGCATGAGGTATAGTGCATGAGGTATAGTGTAGGAGGTATGGTGCATGAGGTATGGTGCATGAGGTATGGTGCATGAGGTATGGTGCATGAGGTATAGTGCATGAGATATAGTGTATGAGGTATGGTGTATGAGGTATGGTGCATGAGGTATGGTGCATGAGATATGGTGTATGAGGTATGGTGTATGAGGTATGGTGTATGAGGTATGGTGTATGAGTTATGGTGTATGAGGTATGGTGTATGAGGTATGGTGCATGAGGTATGGTGCATGAGGTATGAGGTATAGTGTATGAGGTATAGTGCATGAGGTATAGTGTATGAGGTATGAGGTATGGTGTATGAGGTATGGTGTATGAGGTATGGTGTATGAGGTATAGTGTATGAGGTATGGTGTATGAGGTATAGTGTATGAGGTATGAGGTATGGTGTATGAGGTATGGTGTATGAGGTATAGTGTATGAGGTATGAGGTATGGTGTATGAGGTATGGTGTATGAGGTATGAGGTATGGTGTATGAGGTATGGTGTATGAGTTATGGTGCATGAGGTATGAGGTATGAGGTATAGTGTATGAGGTATGGTGTATGAGGTATGGTGCATGAGGTATGAGGTATGAGGTATGGTGTATGAGGTATGGTGTATGAGGTATGGTGTATGAGGTATGGTGTATGAGGTATGGTGTATGAGGTATGGTGTAGGAGGTATGGTGTATGAGGTATGGTGTATGAGGTATAGTGTATGAGGTATGGTGTATGAGGTATGGTGCATGAGGTATGGTGTATGAGGTATGGTGTATGAGGTATGGTGCATGCGGTATGGTGCATGAGGTATAGTGTATGAGGTATGGTGTATGAGGTATGAGGTATAGTGTATGAGGTATGGTGTATGAGGTATAGTGTATGAGGTATGAGGTATGGTGTATGAGGTATGGTGTATGAGGTATGGTGTATGAGGTATGAGGTATGAGGTATAGTGTATGAGGTATGAGGAATGAGGTATAGTGTATGAGGTATGGTGTATGAGGTATGAGGTATGAGGTATGAGGTATGGTGTATGAGTTATGGTGTATGAGTTATGGTGTATGAGGTATGGTGTATGAGGTATGGTGTATGAGGTATGAGGTATGAGGTATGGTGTATGAGGTATGAGGTATGGTGTATGAGGTATGGTGTATGAGGTATGGTGTATGAGGTATGGTGTATGAGGTATAGTGTATGAGGTATGGTGTATGAGGTATGAGGTATGGTGTATGAGGTATGAGGTATGGTGTATGAGGTATGGTGTATGAGGTATGGAGGCTGTGTTGTTTCTGTTTATTTGTGTTTGTTTTTTGTATTGTTGTTTATACTTATATATTTTTGATATATACAAGGTGGAATCCCACGTGGCAAGGGCTACAGTCCATTACGGATTACAAAGGAAGACCCAGCTGTGATCTACCTAACGTTACCTCTCTACCAGACAAACTCAATCAATTCTATGCACACTTTGACAAAAACAACACCAAGCTGTGCACGAGGGCCCCCGCTGACACAGAGGACTGGGTGATCTCGCTCCCCGAGGCAGACATGAGTAAGGCTTTTAATCTGGTCAACAGTTGCAGGGCCGGGAAGGTATTCCAAGGGCGTATTCTCAGAGCATGCGCAGAACTCTCTCTGTTCTAACTCAGGAGGAAACATGATAACAACTCTCTCTGTTTGGTTCTTCTGGGTGGCAGAAAGACAGAGAACATGCAGGATGTTTCACACATAGTGTTACTTGCAGGGTACAACAAGTGCAGTGATGAAATAAATTGGTGGATGGGTCGAGATTCACAATGTAGCAGGGCTCAGTAGAACTTTTACACACACTGTGTGCCTGCGTGTGTGTAACTCACGATGTAGCAGGACTCGCACTAGGCCTTCTTCTCCACGGCGTAGAAGGGTTTGTGTCTGTACACTGTGTGTGTGTGTGTGTGTGTGTGTGTGTGTGTGTGTGTGTGTGTGTGTGTGTGTGTGTGTGTGTGTGTGTGTGTGTGTGTGTTGTGTACAGATGGGCTGAGACTCACGATGTAGCAGGGCTCGCAGTAGGCCTTCTTCTCCACGGCGTAGAAGGGTTTGTGTCTGTACACTGTGTGTGTGTGTGTGTGTGTGTGTGTGTGTGTGTGTGTGTGTGTGTGTGTGTGTGTGTGTGTGTGTGTGTGTGTGTGTGTGTGTGTGTGTGTGTGTACAGATGGGCTGAGACTCACGATGTAGCAGGGCTCGCAGTAGGCCTTCTTCTCCACGGCGTAGAAGGGTTTACCGCGCAGCCTGCCACTGCAGGTCATGCAGATGAAGCAGTCCACGTGGAAGACTTGGTCCATGGCAGTACAGCCGGTACCCTCACCCACCACATTATCCCCACAGCTGGCACACCGCCCTGGGGTAGAGGAAGAGAGGAGGTGGGAAGTTAGACTGGTTCATCCACAGGTCTGACTGTCTGGTCTTATTGCTACACGTGTTACAGTACATAGTTTTTGAGCAGAAAGAGACTTGGTTTTGAGCAGAAAGAGACTTGGTTTTGAGAAGAAAGAGACTTGGTTTTGAGCTGAAAGAGACTTGGTTTTGAGCAGAAAGAGACTTGGTTTTGAGCAGAAAGAGACTTGGTTTTGAGTTGAAAGAGACTTGGTTTTTGAGCAGAAAGAGACTTGGTTTTGAGCAGAAAGAGACTTGGTTTTGAGCAGAAAGAGACTTGGTTTTGAGCAGAAAAAGACTCGGTTTTGAGCAGAAAGAGACTCGGTTTTGAGCAGAAAGAGACTCGGTTTTGAGCAGAAAGGGTCTTGGTTTTGAGCAGAAAGAGACTTGGTTTTGAGCAGAAAAATACTTGGTTTTGAGCAGAAAGAGACTTGGTTTTGAGCTGAAAGAGACTCGGTTTTGAGCTGAAAGAGACTCGGTTTTGAGCAGATAAAGACACTACAGTGAATGATAGTGAATGTATAGAAGTGCCCTCCACAGAGAAAGTGTTTCCATATCGTGACTCGAGAGAGACAATCATAAACCATATTATGTTCTAACTTTCCTTACGAACCAGTTACTTTCTGATCACTAGCTAACGTCCTTAATCAAAGGGCCTTCAGATGCCTCATATAAGATGACAGACTTCAGAACACTTCAACAGAGACCGGAGCAGATATATTGGGTCTGCAGAAACTCATACCAGTCCCCCACTACTCTCAAAGTAATAAGCTTTATCAATGATAAAGAGAAAAATCATGAAAGACAACTCTTGTCTTCTATGTCTTATGATCCTGGTATCAACCCCTTGATTAGAACAGATCAGATCTAACAGATCGACTACAACTATTGATCTGTAATCAAGTGTGTGATGAAGTAAGGCTTTTCTACCAAAGTCAAAAAGGAACCGGACACCGAGAACGCTTCATATCCATGGCCTGATAGCATCTCAAGGGAATATCTCGAGTTGTTCGTTTATGTCAGCGGTTGAAAGGACCAAAGTGATCGGAGGGTCGACATCTGAAGACATAGGAGGTCTTGGCTGGATATTTTTTGCCGCTGGAGACGACGCTGGGGGAGCATAATTTTCTAGCTGTTTCAGATGGGTACGGTAGCGTTGTCTATTGCTATCACTAATGTTATTGACCATCCTGTTATAGTTTCAACGGACAAACCGTAGATCTGTACTTTAAAAAAAATGGGAGAAAGAAAATACCGATGTATAATTTGAGTCAAATGAAATGAAGTGTAACACTCCCTTTATACACTAAATCCTCATGTTCATGGATAAGGATGGGATTAATTGGGGACACTTAATTTTTTAGAACCTCTACATCACATAAGAGTGACAGCATCGATTAGAAAAAAAGTCAAACAGTCTTATAATGTTTTAATGATAAAGAGACTAAAAACTTCAGAGTCTTGTCTTGTCTTTGTGTTTTGAGGGCAAAGTAGTGAGCTGATATTAATGCTTTAGAAAGAGCTAGATTGCATTTTTTTGTAGGACAGGGCATTTGGATAAATTTAATTGACTTGAAGATATCTTTAATTGAGTTTAAGATGTCTCCAACTCAATGTGAAGTTTATCTTTGACTCAATTAATAACACTAGCAATTTAATTAGCGATATCTTGCAATAATGGGTTTTAGAAAATATATCTTACAATGTTTTCTTTTTTACACACATCTAAAGACAGATATAATCTTTGCGGCAAAGAAAGAAGACAAAAGACAGTGTGATATTGTGTTGAATAAATGTAAGTTTAGTTTCTGTAGTAACTTTTTTGTTTTTGCTTTGTCTACGTCTGATTTGGTGTTGACTGACTGTTTGACTGACTGATTAACTGACTGACTGACTGCTTGGCTGTAAATTTGACTGTCTGATTGACTGTCTGACGGTTTGATTGTCTGTTTGTCTGACTGTGACTGTCTGATTGACTGTCTGACTGACTGACTGACTGACTGTCTGACTGACTGTTTGACTGACTGTTTGTCTGTTTGACTGTCTGTCTGACTGGTCTGTTTGACTGTCTGACTGACTGCCTGTTTGACTGTCTGACTGACTGCCTGTTTGACTGTCTGACTGACTGACTGACTGTTTGACTGTCTGATTGACTGTCTGACTGTTTTTACTGACTGACTGACTGTTTGACTGTCTGATTAACTGTGACTGTTTTTACTGTCTGATTGACTGTCTGACTGTTTTTACTGACTGACTGACTGACTGTTTGACTGTCTGATTAACTGTGACTGTTTTTACTGACTGATTGACTGTCTGACTGATTGACTGATTGACTGTCTGACTGACTGACTGTTTGACTGTCTGTCTGACTGACTGTTTGACTGTCTGACTGTCTGACTGTTTTTACTGTCTGATTGACTGTCTGTCTGTTCTAAATGGTGGATCTGAAGCGTGGTACAGACACACAGAGTGGAGATATGGGAAACGGGGATATCAGACATTGTGTCTATATAACTAACCAGGGGGATATAACAGAATCAGACACTAGCATGTAGTCTAGGATGTAGTCTGGGATGTAGTCTCTAGCATGTAGTCTAGGATGTAGTCTCTAGCATGTAGTCTAGGATGTAGTCTAGGATGTAGTCTAGCATGTAGTCTAGGATGTAGTCTAGCATGTAGTCTAGGATGTAGTCTAGGATGTAGTCTGGGATGTAGTCTGGGATGTAGTCTGGGATGTAGTCTCTAGGATGTAGTCTCAAGCATGTAGTCTAGGATGTAGTCTAGGATGTAGTCTCTAGCATGTAGTCTAGCATGTAGTCTAGCATGTAGTCTAGCATGTAGTCTAGCATGTAGTCTAGGATGTAGTCTAGCATGTAGTGTCTAGCATGTAGTCTCTAGCATGTAGTCTAGGATGTAGTCTCTAGCATGTAGTCTCTAGCATGTAGTCTCTAGCATGTAGTCTCTAGCATGTAGTCTCTAGCATGTAGTCTCTAGCATGTAGTCTAGGATGTAGTCTCTAGCATGTAGTCTAGGATGTAGTCTCTAGCATGTAGTCTCTAGCATGTAGTCTCTAGCATGTAGTCTCTAGCATGTAGTCTAGGATGTAGTCTAGGATGTAGTCTCTAGCATGTAGTCTCTAGCATGTAGTCTAGGATGTAGTTTAGGATGTAGTCTAGGATGTAGTCTCTAGCATGTAGTCTAGGATGTAGTCTCTAGCATGTAGTCTAGGATGTAGTCTCTAGCATGTAGTCTCTAGCATGTAGTCTAGGATGTAGTCTCTAGCATGTAGTCTAGGGTGTAGTCTAGGATGTAGTCTGGGATGTAGTCTATAGCATGTAGTCTAGGATGTAGTCTCTAGCATGTAGTCTAGCATGTAGTCTCTAGCATGTAGTCTAGGATGTAGTCTCTAGCATGTAGTCTAGGATGTAGTCTGGGATGTAGTCTCTAGCATGTAGTCTCTAGCATATAGTCTGGGATGTAGTCTAGGATGTAGTCACTAGCATATAGTCTCTAGCATGTAGTCTAGGATGTAGTCTCTAGCATGTAGTCTAGGATGTAGTCTGGGATGTAGTCTCTAGCATGTAGTCTCTAGCATGTAGTCTAGGATGTAGTCTGGGATGTAGTCTCTAGCATGTAGTCTGGGATGTAGTCTCTAGCATGTAGTCTAGGATGTAGTCTAGCATGTAGTCTCTAGCATGTAGTCTAGGATGAAGTCTCTAGCATGTAGTCTAGGATGTAGTCTAGCATGTAGTCTGGGATGTAGTCTAGCATGTAGTCTAGCATGTCGTCTAGGATGTAGTCTGGGATGTAGTCTCTAGCATGTAGTCTAGGGTGTAGTCTCTAGCATGTAGTCTCTAGCATGTAGTCTAAGATGTAGTCTGGGATGTAGTCTCTAGCATGTAGTCTCTAGCATGTAGTCTGGGATGTAGTCTAGGATGTAGTCTAGCATGTAGTCTAGGATGTAGTCTAAGATGTAGTCTGGGATGTAGTCTGGGATGTAGTCTCTAGCATGTAGTCTAGGATGTAGTCTCTAGCATGTAGTCTAGGGTGTAGTCTCTAGCATGTAGTCTGGGATGTAGTCTCTAGCATGTAGTCTAGGATGTAGTCTAGGATGTAGTCTGGGATGTAGTCTGGGATGTAGTCTAGGATGTAGTCTCTAGCATGTAGTCTCTAGCATGTAGTCTGGGATGTAGTCTAGCATGTAGTCTCTAGCATGTAGTCTAGCATGTAGTCTCTAGCATGTAGTCTAGGATGTAGTCTAGCATGTAGTCTCTAGCATGTAGTCTCTAGCATGTAGTCTCTAGCATGTAGTCTAGGATGTAGTCTCTAGCATGTAGTCTAGGATGTAGTCTCTAGCATGTAGTTTAGGATGTAGTCTAGCATGTAGTCTAGCATGTAGTCTCTAGCATGTAGTCTAGGATGTAGTCTCTAGCATGTAGTCTAGGATGTAGTCTAGGATGTAGTCTAGGATGTAGTCTAGGATGTAGTCTCTAGCATGTAGTCTGGGATGTAGTCTAGGATGTAGTCTCTAGCATGTAGTCTAGGGTGTAGTCTAGGATGTAGTCTCTAGCATGTAGTCTAGGATGTAGTCTCTCGCATGTAGTCTCGCATGTAGTCTGGGATGTAGTCTCTAGCATGTAGTCTAGCATGTAGTCTAGGATGTAGTCTAGGATGTAGTCTAGGATGTAGTCTCTAGCATGTAGTCTCTAGTATGTAGTCTAGGATGTAGTCTAGCATGTAGTCTCTAGCATGTAGTCTCTAGCATGTAGTCTAGGATGTAGTCTAGCATGTAGTCTCTAGCATGTAGTCTAGGATGTAGTCTCTAGCATGTAGTCTAGGATGTAGTCTAGGATGTAGTCTAGGATGTAGTCTAGGATGTAGTCTCTAGCATGTAGTCTGGGATGTAGTCTAGGATGTAGTCTCTAGCATGTAGTCTAGGGTGTAGTCTAGGATGTAGTCTCTAGCATGTAGTCTAGGATGTAGTCTCTCGCATGTAGTCTCGCATGTAGTCTGGGATGTAGTCTCTAGCATGTAGTCTAGCATGTAGTCTAGGATGTAGTCTAGGATGTAGTCTAGGATGTAGTCTCTAGCATGTAGTCTCTAGCATGTAGTCTCTAGCATGTAGTCTAGGATGTAGTCTAGCATGTAGTCTCTAGCATGTAGTCTGGGATGTAGTCTTGGATGTAGTCTAGCATGTAGTCTCTAGCATGTAGTCTAGGATGTAGTCTGGGTAAGCAGACCCACGAGCCACTGTGGCCCCTTATGAGTTCTGGTTCTTTTTGGCCCCGCCCCTGCTCTCGGATATCAGAGGACGTTCACAACTCTCTAAACTATTGTTATAAATCCTACAACACCCTTTAAACTAACAGACCCAGCAATCTGATTTCATCTGGTTCCACCAGCCTTCAATCTGCACCTCACTTACTGAGACACACACACACACACACACACAATTACAGAGGCTGTGTTACCTACTGTACACTGTGAGAACGGCACGGGAGAGAGATTAAACAGACTAGCGATGGCGCGTCTCGGGGGGGGGGATGTGTGGGTGTCAATGGAATCACAGGCTGGTAATCACTTCAGAGAGCCAGAGGGGAGGAGAGAGAGGGGGGGGGGGGGGGGGGGGGATGAGAGAAAGAAAGAGAGGGGGGAGAGAGAGAGAGAGAAAGAGAGAGACTGTTATAGTCTTCAGATCACAGGCCATCCCACAGGGCTCCCCTTTAAACAGCCAACGTGTCCCACAGGGCTCCCACTCTAAACAGCCAGGCAGGGCCTCCCCTTTAAACAGCCAACGCGTCCCACAGGGCCTCCCCTTTAAACAGCCAGGCAGGGCCTCCCCTTTAAACAGCCAACGCGTCCCACAGGGCCTCCCCTTTAAACAGCCAACGTGTCCCACAGGACCTCCCCTTTAAACAGCCAACGTGTCCCACAGGGCCTCCCCTTTAAACAGCCAACGCGTCCCACAGGACCTCCCCTTTAAACAGCCAACGTGTCCCACAGGGCCTCCCCTTTAAACAGCCAACGTGTCCCACAGGGCCTCCCCTTTAAACAGCCAACGTGTCCCACAGGGCCTCCCCTTTAAACAGCCAACGTGTCCCACAGGGCTCCCCTTTAAACAGCCAACGTGTCCCACAGGGCTCCCCTTTAAACAGCCAACGCGTCCCACAGGACCTCCCCTTTAAACAGCCAACGTGTCCCACAGGGCCTCCCTTTAAACAGCCAACGTGTCCCACAGGGCCTCCCCTTTAAACAGCCAACGTGTCCCACAGGGCCTCCCCTTTAAACAGCCAACGTGTCCCACAGGACCTCCCCTTTAAACAGCCAACGTGTCCCACAGGGCCTCCCCTTTAAACAGCCAACGTGTCCCACAGGGCTCCCCTTTAAACAGCCAACGTGTCCCACAGGGCCTCCCCTTTAAACAGCCAGAAGGAAACCTTACGGAAATCCTTTTCCTTTTGGTGGCTGGTGATCGCTAGGTCCCTGAGGAGCTATTTCTCTGTGTGTGTGTGTGAGTGAGTTATTTGTGTGTGTGTGTGAGAGAGTTATTTGTGTGTGTGTGTGTGTGTGTGTAAGTGTGTGCTGTGCACAGTCATATACACATACACTGAGTGTACAAAACATTAGGAACAAACGTCTTGATATTGAGTTGAACTCCCCTTTTCCCCTCAGAACAGCCTCAATTCATCGGGCATGGACTCTACAAGATGCTGGTCCATGTTGACTCCAATGCTTCCCCACAGTTGTGTCAAGTTGGCTGGATGTCCTTTGGGTGGTGGACCATTCTTGATACACACACAGGAAACTGTTGAGCGTGAAAAACTCGTTGCAGTTCTTGGCACAAACCAGTGCGCCTGGCACCTACTATCATACCCCGTTCAAAGGCACTTAAATATTTTGTCTTGCCAATTCGCCCTCTGAATGACACACATACACAATCCATGTCTCAATTGTCTCAAGGCTTAAAAATCCTTCTTTAACCATGTCTCCTCCTCCTTCATCAACACTGATTGAAGTGGATTTAACGAGTGACATCAATAAGGGATCATAGCTTTCACCTGGATTCACCTGAGCTGTGTTCGAACACCCATACTGACATACTGTATGCTACATACTTAATGAGTATATACAGTTAAAGTCAGAAGTTTACATACACTTAGGTTGGAGTCATTAAAACTCGTTTTTCAACTACTCCACACACGTCTTGTTATCAAACTATAGTTTTGGCAAGTTGGTTAGGACATCTACTTTGTACTTGACACAAGTAATATTTGTATTTACAGACAGATAATTTCACTTATAATTCACTGTATCACAATTCCAGTGGGTCAGAAGTTTACATACACTAAGTTGACTGTGTCTTTTAAACAGCTGGGAAAAGTCCAGAAAATGATGTCATGGCTTTAGAAGCTTCTGATAGGCTAACTGACATCATTTGAGTCAATTAGAGGTGTACCTGTGGATGGTTTTCAAGGCCTACCTTCTAACTCAGTGCCTCTTTGCTTGACATCATGCGAAAATCTAAAGACATCAGCCAAGACCTCAGAAAAACAATTGTAGACCTCCACAAGTCTGGTTCATCCTTGGGAGCAATTTCCAAACGCCTGAAGGTACCACGTTCATCTGGACAAACAATAGTACCCAAGTATAAACACCATGGGACCACGCAGCCATCATATCGCTCAGGAAGGAGACGCGTTCTGTCTCCTAGAGATGAACGTACTTTGGTGCGAAAAGTGCACATCAATCCCAGAACATCAGCAAAGGACCTTGTGAAGATGCTGGAGGAAACAGGTACAAAAGTATCTATATCCACAGTAAAACGAGTCCTATATCAACATAACCTGAAAGGCTGCTCAGCAAGGAAGAAGCCACTGCTCCAAAACCAGCATAAAAAAGCCAGACTATGGGGACAAAGATCGTACTTTTTGGAGAAATGTCCTCTGGTCTGATGAAACAAAATGAGAACTGTTTGGCCATAATGACCATCGTTATGTTCGGAGGAAAAAGGGGGAGGCTTGCAAGCCGAAGAACACAATCCCAACCGTGAAGCACGGGGGTGGCAGCATCATGTTGTGGGTGTGCTTAGCTGCAGGAGGGACTGCAGGTAGGAAAATTATGTGGATATATTGAAGCAACATCTCAAGACATCAGTCAGGAAGTTAAAACTTGGTCGCAAATGGGTCTTCCAAATGGACAATGACCCCAATCATACTTCCAAAGTTGTGGCAAAATGGCTTAAGGACAACAAAGTCAAGGTATTGAAGTGGCCATCACAAAGCCCTGACCTCAGTCCCATAGAAGATTTGTGGGCAAAACTGAAAAAGTGTGTGCGAGCAAGGAGGTCTACAAACCTGACTCAGTTACACCAGCTCTGTCAGGAGGAATGGGCCAAAATTCACCCAACTTATTGTGGGAAGCTTGTGGAAGGCTACCCAAAATGTTTGACCCAAGTTAAACAATTTAAAGGCAATGCTACCAAATACTTATTGAGTGTATGTAAACTTCTGACCCACTGGGAATGTGATGAAAGAAATAAAAGCTGAAATAAATCATTCTCTCTACTATTATTCTGACATTTCACATTCTTAAAATAAAGTGGTGATCCTAACTGACCTAAGACAGGGAATTTAAACTTGGATTAAATGTCAGGAATTGTTAAAAACTGAATTTAAATGTATTTGGCTGAGGTGTATGTAAACTTCTGACTTCAACTGTATACACCCGTTCTGAAAGGCCCCAGAGTCTATAACACCACCAAGCAAGCGGCACCATGAAGACCAAGGAGCTCTCCAAACAGCTCAGGGACAAAGTTGTGGAGAAGTGCAGATCAGGGTTGGGTTATAAAAAAATATCTGAAACTTTAAACATCCCACAGAGCACCATTAAATCCATTATTAAAAAATGGAAAGAATATGGCACCACAACAAACCTGCCAAGAGACTGTAGACTACTTTATCACTGACCTCAACCCAGAGTCTCTCAGAGTGTTCACAGACAGCCCACTGACACCCCCAATCAGATCACAGCAAAATCACAGTCTACTTGAACAGAGCAATGCTCAATCATGAGGCATCAAAGTCATAGGAACTGAATTATTTTAAGAAATGAGAAGAGAAGACCTTTTGCCCACAAAAAGGAGGTGGAAACTTGAGGTGCACTTCCTAACCTCCTGCCAAATGTATGACCATATTAGAGACACATATTTCCCTCAGATTACACAGATCCACAAAGAGTTTGAAAACAAATCCAGTTTTGATAAACTCCCATATCTACTGGGTGAAATACCACAGTGTTCCATCACACCCACCAAAACTCACAGACCAGGCAAGGAGGGCACTAATCAGAGAGGCAACAAAGAGACCAAAGATAACCCTGAAGGAGCTGCAAAGCTCCACAGCGGAGATTGGAGTATCTGTCCATAGGACCACTTTAAGCCGTACACTCCACAGAGCTGGGCTTTATGGAAGAGTGGCCAGGAAAAAGCCATTGATTAAAGAAAAAAATAAGCAAACACGTTTGGTGTTCACCAAAAGGCAATGTGGGAGACTCCCCAAACATATGGAAGAAGGTACTCTGATCAGATGAGACTAAAATTGAGCTTTTTGGCCATCAAGCAAAAAAAAATTGGAAAAATGCCAAGGAGGCTGAATACTTTCGCAAGACACTGTACTATTTAATGAAGCTGCCAGTTGAGGACTTGTGAGGCGTCTGTTTCTCAAACTAGACACTCTAATATACTTGTCCTCTTGCTCAGTTGTGCACCGGGGCCTCCCACTCCTCTTTCTATTCTGGTTAGAGACAGTTTGCACTGTTCATTAATTCATATGCATCGTATGTAAAATATAAACATATTCCACAAGTATTTACACTTTGTTGTGTAAAAGTTTATGACAATCATGTTGACAATAAATATAGCTTGAGGCCTTGTAAGTTGATGATCCTCCAGTTTCACAGGATAAAGCAGGCGTAAAACAATCCTATGAAATGCTTAAACAAGTCACATAATAAGTTGCATGGACTCGCTCTGTGTGCAATAGTAGTTTTTAAAATGATTTTTTTGAATGACTACTTCATCTCTGTACCCCACACATACAATTATCTGTAAGGTCCCTCAGTCCAGCAGTGAATTTCAAACACAGATTTAACCACAAAGACCAGAGAGGTTTTCCTCGCAAAGAAGAGCACCTATTGTTACATATTGAACATTCCAAAATGTACTTCCTGTTTACAACAGGGCACTAAACTGCAAAAAAATGTTACACAGAAATGAACTTTATGCCCTGAATACAAAGCTGGGACCGAGAGACTGAAAAACAGCTTCTATCTCAAGGCATCAGACTGTTAAACAGCCATCACTAACTCAGAGAGGCTGCTGCCTACATTGAGACCCAATCACTGGCCACTTTAATAAATGGATCACTAGTCACTTTAAACAATCTCACTTTAAATAATACCACTTTGAATAATGTTCACATATCTTACATTACTCATATCACATGTATATACTGTATTTTATACCATCTATTGCACCTTGCCTATGCCGTTCGGCCATCGCTCATCCATATATTTATATGTACATATTCTCATTCACCCCTTTAGATTTGTGTGTATTGGGTAGTTGTTGGGGAATTGTTAGATTACTTGTTAGATATTACATCACTGTCGCAACTAGAAGCACAAGCATTTCGCTACACTCTCATTAACATCTGCAAACCATGTGTATGTGACCAATAACATCTGCTAACCATGTGTATGGACCAATAACATCTGCTAACCATGTTTATGGACCAATAACATCTGCTAACCATGTGTATGGACCAATAACATCTGCTAACCATGTGTATGGACCAATAACATCTGCTAACCATGTTTATGGACCAATAACATCTGCTAACCATGTGTATGGACCAATAACATCTGCTAACCATGTGTATGGACCAATAACATCTGCTAACCATGTGTATGGACCAATAACATTGTTTTGATTTATGTTTGGAGCAAATCCAATGCAACACATTACTGAATACCAATATTCCACATGTTCAAGCATAGTGGTGGCTGCATCATGTTATGGGTATGGCTGTAAGTATAGGAAAAATGGAGTTGCTTACCAAGACGACATGAATGTTCCTGTTTCACCCTGATCTGTTTCACCTGTCTTGTTCTTGTCTCCCCCCCCACCCCCCCCCCCCACCAGGTGTCTCACCCTGATCTGTTTCACCTGTCTTGTTCTTGTCCCCCCCCCCCACCAGGTGTCTCACCCTGTTTCACCTGTCTTGTTCTTGTCCCCCCCCCCCCCCCACCAGGTGTATCACCCTGTTTCACCTGTCTTGTTCTTGTCTCCCCCCCCCACCAGGTGTCTCCTATTTTCCCCATTACCCCCTGTGTATTTATACCTGTGTTTTCTGTTTGTCTGTTACCAGTTCGTCTTGTTTTGTCAGGTCTTACCAGTGTGTTACCAGTTCTCAAGTTTTTTTGTTTTATAGTCTTCCCGGTTTTGACCTTTATGCCTGTCCTGACCCTGGGCCCGCCTGCCGTTCTGTCCCTGATTTTCCTAATTAGTTTTAACTCAAATCGGCTTGAAAATGTATGTCTGTCAATGTTAACCAACTTGACAGAGCTTGAAGAATTTAGAAAATAATAATGTGCAAATATTTCAAAAATCCAGGTGTGAAAAGCTCTTAGAGACTTACCCAGAAAGATAATCTCTACCAAAGGTGATTCTAATAGTATTGACTCAGGGGTGTGAATACTTATATAAATGAGATATTTCTGTATATCATTTTCAATAAAATTGCAAACATTTCTAAAAACATGTTTTCACTTAGTCATTATGGGGTATTGTGTGTAGATGGGTGAAAATGTTTTATATATTTCATCCATTTTGAATTCAGGCTGTAACACAACAAAATGTAGAATAAGTCAAGGGGTATGAATACTTTCTGAAAGCACTGTATATGAGGTGTAAGTAGTGAGTAGTATTAAAAATAAAAAACAGATATACCTTATCTACATAAGTATTCAGACCCTTTGCTATGAGACTTCGAAACTTTCGATTGATCACCCTTTCGATTGGCGTCCACCTGTGGTAAATTCAATAGATTGGACATGATTTGGAAAGGCACACACCTGTCTATATCTCTGCGGAAGCACAGTTCCCGCTCAGCCCAGTCAAAACTGTTCGCTGCTCTGGCACCCCAATGGTGGAACAAGCTCCCTCACGACGCCAGGACAGCGGAGTCAATCACCACCTTCCGGAGACACCTGAAACCCCACCTCTTTAAGGAATACCTAGGATAGGATAAAGTAATCCTTCTAACCCCCCCCCCCCCCCCCCCCCCCTTAAAAGATTTAGATGCACTATTGTAAAGTGGTTGTTCCACTGGATATCATAAGGTGAATGCACCAATTTGTAAGTCGCTTTGTAAGTCGCTCTGGATAAGAGCGTCTGCTAAATGACGTAAATGTAAAAAATGTATATAAAATCCCACAGTTGACAGCATTGAAGGTCCCCAAGAACACAGTGACCTCCATCATTCTTAAATGGAAGAAGTTTGGCAACAGCAAGACTCCTCCTAGAGCTGACTGCCTAGCAATCGGGGGAGAAGGGCCTTGGTCAGGGAGGTGACCAAGAACCCGATGGTCACTCTGACAGAGCTCCAGAGTTCCTCTGTGGAGATGGGAAAACTTTCCAGAAGGACAACCATCTCTGCAACACTCCGCCAATAAAGCCTTTATGGTAGAGTGGCCAGACGGAAGCCACTCCTCAGTAAAAGGCACATGACAGCCCGCTTGGAGTTTGCCAAAAAGCACTTAAAGGACTCATGGTGGTGGCAGCATCATGCTGTGGGGATGTTTTTCAGCAGCAGGGACTGGGAGACTAGTCAGGGTTGAGGGAAAGATGAACGGAGCAAAGTACAGAGAGATCCTTGATGAAAACCTGCTCCAGAGCGCTCAGGACCTCTGAATGTCCTTGAGTGGCCCAGCCAAAGCCCGGACTTGAACCCGATCAAACATCTCTGGAGAGACCTGAAAATAGCTGTGCAGCGACACTCCCCATCCAACCTGACAGAACTTGAGAGGATCTGCAGAGAATAATGGGAGAAACTCCCCAAATACAGGTGTGCCAAGCTTGTAGTGTCATACCCAAGAAGACTTGAATCTGTAATCGCTGCCAAATGTGCTTCAACAAAGTACTGAGTAAAGGGTCTGAATACTGATGTAAATGTGATGTTTCAGTTTTTTGTTTTTTTATATACAATTGCAAAAATGTCTAAAAACCTGTTTTTGGTTTGTCATTATGGGGTATTGTGATGTCATTATGGGGTATTGTGATGTCATTATGGGGTATTGTGATGTCATTATGGGGTATTGCGATGTCATTATGGGGTATTGTGATGTCATTATGGGGTATTGTGATGTCATTATGGGGTATTGTGATGTCATTATGGGGTATTGCGATGTCATTATGGGGTATTGTGATGTCATTATGGGGTATTGTGATGTCATTATGGGGTATTGTGATGTCATTATGGGGTATTGTGATGTCATTATGGGGTATTGTGTATATTGATGAGGGGGGGAAAAAAAAGATTTAATCCATTTTAGAATAAGGCGGTAACGTAACAAAATGTGGAAAAAGTCAAGGGGTCTGAAAACTTTCCGAAAGCAGCGTATGAGTCTCAGACCCGATGCTCCAATACCGCTTACCAGGCTGGAGTCCACTACATGTATCTGGTAGGAGAGGGGGGAGGCTGGAGTCTAATACATGTATCTGGTAGGAGAGGGGGAGGCTGGAGTCTAATACATGTATCTGGTAGGAGAGGGGGAGGCTGGAGTCTAATACATGTATCTGGTAGGAGAGGGGGGAGGCTGGAGTCTAATACATGTATCTGGTAGGAGAGGGGGGAGGCTGGAGTCTAATACAAGTCTCTGGATCTGTCACTCCCAAAGCAAGGTTCTAGTAGGTATCTGTTAATGTAACATTTTGATCGTGACACCCTATTCCCTACTCAGTGCACTACTCCTGACCAGGGCCCATAGAGTTCATGCATCCTATGCGTGTTTGAAAGTGACTCCAAGTGCCCCAAAGCACAAGGTTTCCTGCCACGTCCTGCCATCTCCCCTGGACATCCCTGACATTTCTCAGAGAAGAGGAGAGAGGGAAGAAAGGATGAGAGGAGAGGAGAGAGGAGGAGAGAAGGGGAGGAGAGAAGGAGGAGAGGAGGAGAGAGAAGAGAGGAGATGAGGAGTAGAGGAAGGAGAGGGGAGGAGATGAGGGAGAGAGGGAGGAGAGAGGGAGGAGATGAGGAGAGAGGAAGGAGAGGGAGGAGAAAGGGAGGAGAGAGGGAGGAGAGAGGGAGGAGATGAGGAGAGAGGGAGGAGAGAGGGAGGAGATGAGGAGAGAGGGAGGAGATGAGGAGAGAGGGAGGAGAGAGGGAGGAGAGGAGGAGAGAGGGAGGAGGTGAGGAGAGAGGGAGGAGATGAGGAGAGAGGGAGGAGGGGGAGGAGAGAGGGAGGAGATGAGGAGAGAGGGAGGAGAGAGGGAGGAGAGAGGGAGGAGATGAGGAGAGAGGGAGGAGAGAGGGAGGAAATGAGGAGAGAGGGAGGAGAGATAGGGAGGAGAGGAGGAGAGAGGGAGGAGATGAGGAGAGAGGGAGGAGAGAGGGAGGAGAGAGGGAGTAGAGAGGGAGTAGAGGAGGAGAGAGGGAGTAGAGAGGGAGTAGATGAGGAGAGAGGGAGGAAAGGGAGTAGAGAGGGAGGGGAGAGGGAGGAGATGAAGAGAGAGGGAGGAGAGAGGGAGGAGAGGGAGGAGAGAGGGAGGAGATGATGAGAGAGGGAGGAGATGAGGAGAGAGGGAGTAGAGAGGGAGGAGAGAGGGAGGAAGAGAGGAGAGAGGGAGGAAGAGAGGAGAGAGGGAGGAAAGAGGGAGGAAGAGAGGAGAGAGGGAGGAGATGGAGGACATGCATCGCCCCACTCACTCTGTCAGGGTTACATAATCATCACTAAAATAGGCCTAAACATACATGCTCTTATGTAAATACAAAACCTTTTAATCACACTTAAACACACACACACACACACACACACACACACACACACACACACACACACACACACACACACTTTTAATCATGCCTTGCATAAGGAGTCAGCAGGAATATACAAAAAATAGGTCATGGCCTCCTGGAAGACAGTATCTATACCACTGTTCAGACAGACAGTATTTATACCAGACTGTTCAGACAGACAGTATTTATACCACTGTTCAGACAGACAGTATTTATACCAGACTGTTCAGACAGACAGTATTTATACCACTGTTCAGACAGACAGTATCTATACCACTGTTCAGACAGACAGTATCTATACCACTGTTCAGACAGACAGTATCTATACCACTGTTCAGACAGACAGTATTTATACCAGACTGTTCAGACAGACAGTATTTAGACTGTTCAGACAGACAGTATCTATACCAGACTGTTCAGACAGACAGTATCTACACCAGACTGTTCAGACAGACAGTATCTATACCAGACTGTTCAGACAGACAGTATCCAGACTGTTCAGACAGACAGTATCTATACCAGACTGTTCAGACAGACAGTATCTATACCAGACTGTTCAGACAGACAGTATCTAGACTGTTCAGACAGACAGTATTTATACCAGACTGTTCAGACAGACAGTATCTATACCACTGTTCAGACAGACAGTATCTATACCACTGTTCAGACAGACAGTATCCAGACTGTTCAGACAGACAGTATTTATACCACTGTTCAGACAGACAGTATCTCTACCAGACTGTTCAGACAGACAGTATCTAGACTGTTCAGACAGACAGTATCTATACCACTGTTCAGACAGACAGTATCTAGACTGTTCAGACAGACAGTATCTACACCAGACTGTTCAGACAGACAGTATCTACACCAGACTGTTCAGACAGACAGTATCTACACCAGACTGTTCAGACAGACAGTATCTATACCAGACTGTTCAGACAGACAGTATTTATACCAGACTGTTCAGACAGACAGTATCTATACCAGACTGTTCAGACAGACAGTATCTATACCACTGTTCAGACAGACAGTATCTATACCAGACTGTTCAGACAGACAGTATCTATACCAGACTGTTCAGACAGACAGTATCTATACCAGACTGTTCAGACAGACAGTATTTATACCAGACTGTTCAGACAGACAGTATCTATACCACTGTTCAGACAGACAGTATTTATACCACTGTTCAGACAGACAGTATCTATACCAGACTGTTCAGATAGACAGTATCTATACCACTGTTCAGACAGACAGTACCTATACCAGACTGTTCAGACAGACAGTGTCTATACCAGACTGTTCTGACAGACAGTATTTATACCACTGTTCAGACAGACAGTATCTATACCACTGTTCAGACAGACAGTATCTATACCACTGTTCAGACAGACAGTACCTATACCAGACTGTTCAGACAGACAGTGTCTATACCAGACTGTTCAGACAGACAGTATCTATACCAGACTGTTCAGATAGACAGTATCTATACCACTGTTCAGACAGACAGTATCTATACCACTGTTCAGACAGACAGTACCTATACCACTGTTCAGACAGACAGTACCTATACCACTGTTCAGACAAACAGTACCTATACCACTGTTCAGACAGACAGTATCCAGACAGACAGTGTGTAGACTGTTCAGACAGACAGTGTGTAGACTGTTCAGACAGACAGTATCCAGACTGTTCAGACAGACAGTGTGTAGACTGTTCAGACAGACAGTGTGTAGACTGTTCAGACAGACAGTGTGTAGACTGTTCTGACAGACAGTGTGTAGACTGTTCAGACAGACAGTATCCAGACTGTTCAGACAGACAGTGTGTAGACTGTTCAGACAGACAGTGTGTAGACTGTTCAGACAGACAGTATGACTATGCAATAAATAAATAACGCATTCACTTCTCTCCTAGACGAAAGTGTGAGTTCTGTTGCACTAAATTAGGTAGCCTAGTGGTTAGAGCGTTGGACTAGTAACCAGCAGGTAGCCTAGTGGTTAGAGTGGAGGGGAGGCAGGTAGCCTAGTGGTTAGAGCGTTGGACTAGTATCCAGCAGGTAGCCTAGTGGTTAGAGCGTTGGACTAGTAACCAGCAGGTAGCCTAGTGGTTAGAGCGTTGGACTAGTAACCAGCAGGTAGCCTAGTGGTTAGAGTGGAGGGGAGGCAGGTAGCCTAGTGGTTAGAGCGTTGGACTAGTAACCAGCAGGTAGCCTAGTGGTTAGAGCGTTGGACTAGTAACCAGCAGGTAGCCTAGTGGTTAGAGCGTTGGACTAGTAATCAGCAGGTAGCCTAGTGGTTAGAGCGTTGGACTAGTAACCAGCAGGTAGCCTAGTGGTTAGAGCGTTGGACTAGTAACCAGCAGGTAGCCTAGTGGTTAGAGCGTTGGACTAGTAACCAGCAGGTAGCCTAGTGGTTAGAGCGTTGGACTAGTAACCAGCAGGTAGCCTGGTGGTTAGAGCGTTGGACTAGTAACCAGCAGGTAGCCTAGTGGTTAGAGCGTTGGACTAGTAACCAGCAGGTAGCCTGGTGGTTAGAGCGTTGGACTAGTAACCAGCAGGTAGCCTGGTGGTTAGAGCGTTGGACTAGTAACCAGCAGGTAGCCTAGTGGTTAGAGCGTTGGACTAGTAACCAGCAGGTAGCCTAGTGGTTAGAGCGTTGGACTAGTAACCAGCAGGGTAGCCTAGTGGTTAGAGCGTTGGACTAGTAACCAGCAGGTAGCCTAGTGGTTAGAGCGTTGGACTAGTAACCAGCAGGGTAGCCTAGTGGTTAGAGCGTTGGACTAGTAACCAGCAGGTAGCCTAGTGGTTAGAGCGTTGGACTAGTAACCAGCAGGTAGCCTAGTGGTTAGAGCGTTGGACTTGTAACCAGCAGGTAGCCTTGTGGTTAGAGCGTTGGACTAGTAACCGAAAGGTTGCAAGATCAAATCCCCGAGAAGACAATTTAAAAAACTGTCGTTCTGCCCCTGAACAAGCCAGTTAACCCACTGTTCCCCGGTAGGCTGTCAATGAACATAAGAATTTGTTCTTTAACAGACTTGCCTAGTTAAATAAAGGTTAAAAAAACTAAAGCAAGCATAGAGGTCTATAGAGACAGCTCTTCACAGCATACTAAAGCAAGCATAGAGGTCTATAGAGACAGCTCTTCACAGCATACTAAAGCAAGCATAGAGGTCTATAGAGACAGCTCTTCACAGCATACTAAAGCAAGCATAGAGGTCTATAGAGACAGCTCTTTACAGCATACTAAAGCAAGCATAGAGGTCTATAGAGACAGCTCTTCACAGCATACTAAAGCAAGCATAGAGGTCTATAGAGACAGCTCTTCACAGCATACTAAAGCAAGCATAGAGATCTATAGAGACAGCTCTTCACAGCATACTAAAGCAAGCATAGAGGTCTATAGAGACAGCTCTTCACAGCATACTAAAGCAAGCATAGAGATATATAGAGACAGCTCTTCACAGCATACTAAAGCAAGCATAGAGGTCTATAGAGACAGCTCTTCACAGCATACTAAAGCAAGCATAGAGGTCTATAGAGACAGCTCTTCACAGCATACTAAAGCAAGCATAGAGATATATAGAGACAGCTCTTCACAGCATACTAAAGCAAGCATAGAGGTCTATAGAGACAGCTCTTCACAGCATACTTCTGACTTTGTAGATTTCATGCAGATTATTGTGATGTTTGGATATTTGCAGACTATTGTGATGTTCAGAGAGTTTGCAGACATGGAAATGCAACAAGAAATGCATTATTCATCCTCAATATATACCTTTTTTTGTTCGGTATATATTTGTTAGTATTTAATTGTTTTCTGGACAGTGATAGCCAGAATGAAGAGGGATACATTTACAGAGGGGAAGGGCTGACACGAGCTTCACCAGGGAGTCTGGGGGGGCTAACCACTACACCAGACCCTGGGACATATCCTCAATATGTCCTACTGAAGTACCGGAAGGCCCTCCTCTGCCTCTGCCACTAAAGCAAACAATGACAGGGGAACAGGTGCTGCCTTAAATGACAGGGGAACAGGTGCTGCTTAAATGACAGGGGAACAGGTGCTGCCTTAAATGACAGGAGAACAGGTGCTGTATTAAATGACAGGGGAACAGGTGCTGCTTAAATGACAGGGGAACAGGTGCTGTATTAAATGACAGGGGAACAGGTGCTGTATTAAATGACAGGGGAACAGGTGCTGTATTAAATGACAGGGGAACAGGTGCTGCCTTAAATGACAGGGGAACAGGTGCTGCCTTAAATGACAGGAGAACAGGTGCTGCCTTAAATGACAGGGGAACAGGTGCTGTATTAAATGACAGGGGAACAGGTGCTGTATTAAATGACAGGGGAACAGGTGCTGCCTTAAATGATAGGGGAACAGGTGCTGCCTTAAATGACAGGGGAACACGTGCTGTATTAAATGACAGGGGAACAGGTGCTGCCTTAAATGACAGGGGAACAGGTGCTGCCTTAAATGACAGGGGAACAGGTGCTGTATTAAATGACAGGGGAACAGGTGCTGCCTTAAATGATAGGGGAACAGGTGCTGCCTTAAATGACAGGGGAACAGGTGCTGTATTAAATGACAGGGGAACAGGTGCTGCCTTAAATGACAGGGGAACAGGTGCTGCCTTAAATGACAGGGGAACAGGTGCTGTATTAAATGACAGGGGAACAGGTGCTGCCTTAAATGATAGGGGAACAGGTGCTGTATTAAATGACAGGGGAACAGGTGCTGCCTTAAATGATAGGGGAACAGGTGCTGCCTTAAATGACAGGGGAACAGGTGCTGCCTTAAATGACAGGGGAACAGGTGCTTCCTTAAATGACAGGGGAACAGGTGCTGCCTTAAATGACAGGAGAACAGGTGCTGCCTTAAATGACAGGGGAACAGGTGCTGCCTTAAATGACAGGGGAACAGGTGCTGCCTTAAATGACAGGGGAACCGGTGCTGCCTTAAATCACAGGAGAACAGGTGCTGCCTTAAATGACAGGAGAACAGGTGCTGCCTTAAATGACAGGGGAACAGGTGCTGCCTTAAATGACAGGAGAACAGGTGCTGCCTTAAATGACAGGGGAACAGGTGCTGCCTTAAATGACAGGGGAACAGGTGCTGCCTTAAATCCTAATAGAATCCAAAGGTGGTGGAGATGAGACACTCTTCTACATTTAAAAACAATTTTACTATGAAACAATTAAAAACACTGTCTAAAGCAAAAGAGAGGCATATAAGAGCTGTAGTCTTCTGCATGGTGTCTCCTGAAAATCATATTGTATTATACACTGATATCAGACAAACATTGAACTGTGTTTGACAACGCCTTCACATCAATCATTTGGAACAAACTGCCTGCCGAGTAACTAAGAAGGAATTTTTTTTTAAACGTTTTTTTAACACGATGCTTCAAACAGGTCTCTGAATAACACAGGACAGCAATCAAACCAACACCGTCTTCTATCCCTAAACGAGATGATCCCAAATACTTTCAAACTTTTTTTTATACAAATTATTTTAGCCGGGGATAGCTGCATAAAGGAGGCATGAAAGACGAAGCAATGGAAGGAACCAGTTTTAAAATCTCTACTTCAAATACTTATTCTATAACCAATGCAATAGGAACTGGGAGGGAGGGGGGGAGGGAGAGAGGGAGAGAGAGAGAGAGAGAGAGAGAGAGAGAGAGAGGGAGAGAGAGAGAGAGAGAGAGAGAGAGAGAGAGAGAGAGGAGGGGTTCATTTACATTTGACACTCTCTCGCCTTTTATTCCAAACCTCAGTGTCTATGTAAGGAAGACTGAAGAGAGGGGAAAGAATCTTTAAAAAAGAGAAGCCCGTTCCCAGCGAGCAGGGGGGAGGTTTAGAATGGTTAGACAATTTAATTGGATAAAAGGAAAAGATTAAAGGGTCCCTGAGTCTGTCATAAATAATTGATTTCTAATGTATTTGTAGTGACAGGGAGAGAGAGGCTGTTGTTTGGGGATATGGATGCTGAGTGGCATTCTCTCTCCTCTCTTTCTCTCTCTCTCCTCTCTTTCTCTCTCTCCTCTCTTTCTCTCCTCTCTTTCTCTCTCTCTCTTCCTCTCTTTCTCTCTCTCTCCTCTCTTCTCTCTCTCCTCTCTTTCTCTCTCTCTCCTCTCTTTCTCTCCTCTCTTTCTCTCTCTCTTCCTCTCTCTCTTCCTCTCTTTCTCTCTCTCTCCTCTCTTCTCTCTCTCCTCTCTTTCTCTCTCTCTTCCTCTCTCTCTTCCTCTCTTTCTCTCTCTCTCCTCTCTTCTCTCTCTCCTCTCTTTCTCTCTCTCTCCTCTCTTTCTCTCTCTCTTCCTCTCTCTCTTCCTCTCTTTCTCTCTCTCTCCTCTCTTCTCTCTCTCCTCTCTTTCTCTCTCTCTCCTCTCTTTCTCTCTCTCTCTTCTCTCTTCTCTCCATCTTCTTTGTTAGCTTTTATAGAAGCATCATGAAAGGCACACTTGCGGCTCAATTTGATCTCACATCGGCGGAAATCAAACAACATCATGTGTGTAAAAAGTGAATGATGAACTTCTCTGTAGGAGACCAAACTTTACACACTGTGTTGAATATCAATCACACACACCACACACACACACACACACACACACACACCACACACACACACACACACACACACACACACACACACACACACACACACACACACAGTAGTCTGCAGACAAA
>NC_138306.1:58275000-58307500 GCF_965601325.2 Salmo salar | reverse complement strand
AGTCTATAACAGTCCTACAGTCTATAACAGTCCTACAGTATATAACAGTCTATAACAGTCCTACAGTCTATAACAGTCCTACAGTCTATAACAGTCCTACAGTCTATAACAGTCCTACAGTCTATAACAGTCCTACAGTCTATAACAGTCCTACAGTATATAACAGTCTATAACAGTCCTACAGTCTATAACAGTCCTACAGTCTATAACAGTCCTACAGTCTATAACAGTCCTACAGTCTATAACAGTCCTACAGTATATAACAGTCTATAACAGTCCTACAGTCTATAACAGTCCTACAGTCTATAACAGTCCTACAGTATATAACAGTATATAACAGTCCTACAGTCTATAACAGTATATAACAGTCCTACAGTCTATAACAGTCCTACAGTCTATAACAGTCCTACAGTATATAACAGTATATAACAGTCCTACAGTCTATAACAGTATATAACAGTCCTACAGTATATAACAGTCCTACAGTATATAACAGTCCTACAGTCTATAACAGTCCTACAGTATATAACAGTCTATAACAGTCCTACAGTCTATAACAGTCCTACAGTATATAACAGTCCTACAGTCTATAACAGTCCTACAGTCTATAACAGTCCTACAGTATATAACAGTCTATAACAGTCCTACAGTCTATAACAGTCCTACAGTCTATAACAGTCCTACAGTATATAACAGTCCTACAGTATATAACAGTCCTACAGTATATAACAGTCCTACAGTCTATAACAGTCCTACAGTATATAACAGTCCTACAGTCTATAACAGTCCTACAGTCTATAACAGTCCTACAGTATATAACAGTCTATAACAGTCCTACAGTATATAACAGTCCTACAGTATATAACAGTCCTAGAGTCTATAACAGTCTATAACAGTCCTACAGTCTATAACAGTCCTACAGTCAGTCTATAACAGTCTATAACAGTCCTACAGTCTATAACAGTCCTACAGTCTATAACAGTCTATAACAGTATATAACAGTCCTACAGTCTATAACAGTCCTACAGTCTATAACAGTCCTACAGTCTATAACAGTCTTACAGTCTATAACAGTCCTACAGTCTATAACAGTCCTACAGTATATAACAGTCCTACAGTCTATAACAGTATATAACAGTCCTACAGTCTATAACAGTCCTACAGTCTATAACAGTCCTACAGTCTATAACAGTCTATAACAGTCCTACAGTATATAACAGTCTATAACAGTCCTACAGTCTATAACAGTCTATAACAGTCCTACAGTATATAACAGTCCTACAGTCTATAACAGTATATAACAGTCCTACAGTCTATAACAGTCCTACAGTCTATAACAGTCCTACAGTCTATAACAGTATATAACAGTCCTACAGTCTATAACAGTCCTACAGTCTATAACAGTCCTACAGTCTATAACAGTCCTACAGTATATAACAGTCCTACAGTCTATAACAGTCTATAACAGTCCTACAGTATATAACAGTATATAACAGTCCTACAGTCTATTACAGTCCTATAGTCTATAACAGTCCTACAGTCTATAACAGTTCTACAGTCTATAACAGTCCTACAGTCTATAACAGTCTATAACAGTCCTACAGTATATAACAGTATATAACAGTCCTACAGTATATAACAGTCTATAACAGTCCTATAGTCTATAACAGTCCTACAGTCTATAACAGTCTATAACAGTCCTACAGTATATAACAGTATATAACAGTACTACAGTCTATAACAGTCCTATAGTCTATAACAGTCCTACAGTCTATAACAGTTCTACAGTCTATAACAGTCCTACAGTATATAACAGTCTATAACAGTATATAACAGTCCTACAGTCTATAACAGTCCTACAGTAGATAACAGTCCTACAGTCTATAACAGTCCTACAGTCTATAACAGTCCTACAGTATCTAACAGTCCTACAGTATATAACAGTCCTACAGTATATAACAGTCTATAACAGTCCTACAGTCTATAACAGTCTATAACAGTCCTACAGTAGATAACAGTCCTACAGTATATAACAGTCTATAACAGTCCTACAGTCTATAACAGTCTATAACAGTCCTACAGTCTATAACAGTCCTACAGTCTATAACAGTCCTACAGTATATAACAGTCCTACAGTATATAACAGTCCTACAGTCTATAACAGTCCTACAGTCTATAACAGTCCTACAGTCTATAACAGTCCTACAGTATCTAACAGTCTATAACAGTCCTACAGTCTATAACAGTCCTACAGTCTATAACAGTCCTACAGTATATAACAGTCCTACAGTATATAACAGTCCTACAGTATCTAACAGTCCTACAGTATATAACAGTCCTACAGTCTATAACAGTCTATAACAGTCCTACAGTCTATAACAGTCCTACAGTCTATAACAGTCCAACAGTCTATAACAGTCCTACAGTATCTAACAGTCCTACAGTATCTAACAGTCCTACAGTATCTAACAGTCCTACAGTATATAACAGTCTATAACAGTCCTACAGTCTATAACAGTCCTACAGTATCTAACAGTCCTACAGTATCTAACAGTCTATAACAGTCCTACAGTATATAACAGTCCTACAGTATATAACAGTCCTACAGTCTATAACAGTCCTACAGTCTATAACAGTCTATAACAGTCCTACAGTCTATAACAGTCCTACAGTATATAACAGTCTATAACAGTCCTACAGTATATAACAGTCCTACAGTATATAACAGTCCTACAGTCTATAACAGTCCTACAGTATATAACAGTCCTACAGTATATAACAGTCCTACAGTATATAACAGTCCTACAGTCTATAACAGTCCTACAGTCTATAACAGTCCTACAGTATATAACAGTCCTACAGTCTATAACAGTCCTACAGTCTATAACAGTCTATAACAGTCCTACAGTCTATAACAGTCCTACAGTATATAACAGTCTATAACAGTCCTACAGTATATAACAGTCCTACAGTATATAACAGTCCTACAGTCTATAACAGTCCTACAGTCTATAACAGTCCTACAGTATATAACAGTCCTACAGTATATAACAGTCCTACAGTATATAACAGTCCTACAGTCTATAACAGTCCTACAGTATATAACAGTCCTACAGTCTATAACAGTCCTACAGTATATAACAGTCCAACAGTCTATAACAGTCCTACAGTATATAACAGTCCTACAGTATATAACAGTCCTACAGTATATAACAGTCCTACAGTCTATAACAGTCCTACAGTATATAACAGTCTATAACAGTCCTACAGTCTATAACAGTCCTACAGTCTATAACAGTCCTACAGTATATAACAGTCTATAACAGTCCTACAGTCTATAACAGTCTATAACAGTCCTACAGTCTATAACAGTCCTACAGTCTATAACAGTCCTACAGTCTATAACAGTCCTACAGTCTATAACAGTCCTACAGTCTATAACATTCCTACAGTAGATAACAGTCTATAACAGTCCTACAGTCTATAACAGTCCTACAGTAGATAACAGTCCTACTGTCTATAACAGTCTATAACAGTCCTACAGTCTATAACAGTCTATAACAGTCCTACAGTCTATAACAGTCCTACAGTCTATAACAGTCCTACAGTCTATAACAGTCCTACAGTATATAACAGTCCTACAGTAGATAACAGTCCTAGAGTCTATAACAGTCTATAACAGTCCTACAGTCTATAACAGTCCTACAGTCAGTCTATAACAGTCCTACAGTCTATAACAGTCCTACAGTCTATAACAGTCCTACAGTATATAACAGTCCTACAGTAGATAACAGTCCTAGAGTCTATAACAGTCTATAACAGTCCTACAGTCTATAACAGTCCTACAGTCTATAACAGCCCTATAGTCTATAACAGTCCTACAGTCTATAACAGTCCTACAGTCTATAACAGTCCTACAGTAGATAACAGTCCTACAGTCTATAACAGTCCTACAGTCTATAACAGTCTATAACAGTCCTACAGTCTATAACAGTCCTACAGTAGATAACAGTCCTACTGTCTATAACAGTCTATAACAGTCCTACAGTCTATAACAGTCTATAACAGTCCTACAGTCTATAACAGTCCTACAGTAGATAACAGTCCTACAGTCTATAACAGTCCTACAGTCTATAACAGTCCCACAGTAGATAACAGTCCTACAGTATATAACAGTCTATAACAGTCCTACAGTAGATAACAGTCCTACAGTCTATAACAGTCCTACAGTCTATAACAGTCCAACAGTCTATAACAGTCCTACAGTCTATAACAGTCTATAACAGTACTACAGTCTATAACAGTCCTACAGTCTATAACAGTACTACAGTCTATAACAGTCCTACATTATATAGCAGTATATAACAGTCCTACAGTCTATAACAGTCCTACAGTATATAACAGTCCTACAGTATATAACAGTCCAACAGTCTATAACAGTCCTACAGTATATAACAGTCCTACAGTCTATAACAGTCCTACAGTATATAACAGTCTATAACAGTCCTACAGTCTATAACAGTCCTACAGTCTATAACAGTCCTACAGTATATAACAGTCTATAACAGTCCTACAGTCTATAACAGTCTATAACAGTCCTACATTCTATAACAGTCTATAACAGTCCTACAGTCTATAACAGTCCTACAGTCTATAACAGTCCTACAGTCTATAACAGTCCTACAGTAGATAACAGTCCTACAGTCTATAACAGTCCTACAGTATATAACAGTCCAACAGTCTATAACAGTCCTACAGTATATAACAGTCCTACAGTATATAACAGTCCAACAGTCTATAACAGTCCTACAGTATATAACAGTCCTACAGTCTATAACAGTCCTACAGTATATAACAGTCTATAACAGTCCTACAGTCTATAACAGTCCTACAGTCTATAACAGTCCTACAGTATATAACAGTCTATAACAGTCCTACAGTCTATAACAGTCTATAACAGTCCTACAGTCTATAACAGCCCTACAGTCTATAACAGTCCTACAGTCTATAACAGTCCTACAGTCTATAACAGTCCTACAGTAGATAACAGTCCTACAGTCTATAACAGTCCTACAGTCTATAACAGTCTATAACAGTCCTACAGTCTATAACAGTCCTACAGTAGATAACAGTCCTACTGTCTATAACAGTCTATAACAGTCCTACAGTCTATAACAGTCTATAACAGTCCTACAGTCTATAACAGTCCTACAGTCTATAACAGTCCTACAGTAGATAACAGTCCTACAGTCTATAACAGTCCTACAGTCTATAACAGTCCCACAGTAGATAACAGTCCTACAGTATATAACAGTCTATAACAGTCCTACAGTCTATAACAGTCCTACAGTCTATAACAGTCCTACAGTCTATAACAGTCCTACAGTCTATAACAGTCCAACAGTCTATAACAGTCCTACAGTCTATAACAGTCTATAACAGTACTACAGTCTATAACAGTCCTACAGTCTATAACAGTACTACAGTCTATAACAGTCCTACATTATATAGCAGTATATAACAGTCCTACAGTCTATAACAGTCCTACAGTATATAACAGTCCTACAGTATATAACAGTCCAACAGTCTATAACAGTCCTACAGTATATAACAGTCCTACAGTCTATAACAGTCCTACAGTATATAACAGTCTATAACAGTCCTACAGTCTATAACAGTCCTACAGTCTATAACAGTCCTACAGTATATAACAGTCTATAACAGTCCTACAGTCTATAACAGTCTATAACAGTCCTACATTCTATAACAGTCTATAACAGTCCTACAGTCTATAACAGTCCTACAGTCTATAACAGTCCTACAGTCTATAACAGTCCTACAGTAGATAACAGTCCTACAGTCTATAACAGTCCTACAGTCTATAACAGTCTATAACAGTCCTACAGTCTATAACAGTCCTACAGTAGATAACAGTCCTACTGTCTATAACAGTCTATAACAGTCCTACAGTAGATAACAGTCCTACAGTCTATAACAGTCTATAACAGTCCTACAGTCTATAACAGTCCTACAGTAGATAACAGTCCTACAGTCTATAACAGTCCTACAGTCTATAACAGTCCCACAGTCTATAACAGTCCTACAGTATATAACAGTCTATAACAGTCCTACAGTAGATAACAGTCCTACAGTAGATAACAGTCCTACAGTCTATAACAGTCTATAACAGTCTATAACAGTCTATAACAGTCCTACAGTCTATAACAGTCCTACAGTCTATAACAGTCCTACAGTCTATAACAGTCTATAACAGTCCTACAGTCTATAACAGTCCTACAGTCTATAACAGTCCTAGAGTATATAACAGTCCTACAGTCTATAACAGTCCTACAGTCTATAACAGTCCTACAGTCTATAACAGTCTATAACAGTCCTACAGTCTATAACAGTCCTACAGTCTATAACAGTCTATAACAGTCCTACAGTCTATAACAGTCCTACAGTCTATAACAGTCCTACAGTAGATAACAGTCTATAACAGTCCTACAGTCTATAACAGTCCTACAGTAGATAACAGTCCTACTGTCTATAACAGTCTATAACAGTCCTACAGTAGATAACAGTCCTACAGTCTATAACAGTCTATAACAGTCCTACAGTCTATAACAGTCCTACAGTAGATAACAGTCCTACAGTCTATAACAGTCCTACAGTCTATAACAGTCCCACAGTCTATAACAGTCCTACAGTATATAACAGTCTATAACAGTCCTACAGTAGATAACAGTCCTACAGTAGATAACAGTCCTACAGTCTATAACAGTCTATAACAGTCCTACAGTCTATAACAGTCTATAACAGTCCTACAGTCTATAACAGTCCTACAGTCTATAACAGTCCTACAGTCTATAACAGTCCTAGAGTATATAACAGTCCTACAGTCTATAACAGTCCTACAGTCTATAACAGTCTATAACAGTCCTACAGTCTATAACAGTCTATAACAGTCCTACAGTCTATAACATATAACAGTCCTACAGTCTATAACAGTTCTACAGTCTATAACAGTCCTACAGTATATAACAGTCTATAACAGTCCTACAGTAGATAACAGTCCTACAGTCTATAACAGTCCTACAGTCTATAACAGTCCAACAGTCTATAACAGTCCTACAGTCTATAACAGTCTATAACAGTACTACAGTCTATAACAGTCCTACAGTCTATAACAGTACTACAGTCTATAACAGTCCTACATTATATAGCAGTATATAACAGTCCTACAGTCTATAACAGTCCTACAGTATATAACAGTCCTACAGTATATAACAGTCCAACAGTCTATAACAGTCCTACAGTATATAACAGTCCTACAGTCTATAACAGTCCTACAGTATATAACAGTCTATAACAGTCCTACAGTCTATAACAGTCCTACAGTCTATAACAGTCCTACAGTATATAACAGTCTATAACAGTCCTACAGTCTATAACAGTCTATAACAGTCCTACATTCTATAACAGTCTATAACAGTCCTACAGTCTATAACAGTCCTACAGTCTATAACAGTCCTACAGTCTATAACAGTCCTACAGTAGATAACAGTCCTACAGTCTATAACAGTCCTACAGTCTATAACAGTCTATAACAGTCCTACAGTCTATAACAGTCCTACAGTAGATAACAGTCCTACTGTCTATAACAGTCTATAACAGTCCTACAGTAGATAACAGTCCTACAGTCTATAACAGTCTATAACAGTCCTACAGTCTATAACAGTCCTACAGTAGATAACAGTCCTACAGTCTATAACAGTCCTACAGTCTATAACAGTCCCACAGTCTATAACAGTCCTACAGTATATAACAGTCTATAACAGTCCTACAGTAGATAACAGTCCTACAGTAGATAACAGTCCTACAGTCTATAACAGTCTATAACAGTCTATAACAGTCTATAACAGTCCTACAGTCTATAACAGTCCTACAGTCTATAACAGTCCTACAGTCTATAACAGTCTATAACAGTCCTACAGTCTATAACAGTCCTACAGTCTATAACAGTCCTAGAGTATATAACAGTCCTACAGTCTATAACAGTCCTACAGTCTATAACAGTCCTACAGTCTATAACAGTCTATAACAGTCCTACAGTCTATAACAGTCCTACAGTCTATAACAGTCTATAACAGTCCTACAGTCTATAACAGTCCTACAGTCTATAACAGTCCTACAGTAGATAACAGTCTATAACAGTCCTACAGTCTATAACAGTCCTACAGTAGATAACAGTCCTACTGTCTATAACAGTCTATAACAGTCCTACAGTAGATAACAGTCCTACAGTCTATAACAGTCTATAACAGTCCTACAGTCTATAACAGTCCTACAGTAGATAACAGTCCTACAGTCTATAACAGTCCTACAGTCTATAACAGTCCCACAGTCTATAACAGTCCTACAGTATATAACAGTCTATAACAGTCCTACAGTAGATAACAGTCCTACAGTAGATAACAGTCCTACAGTCTATAACAGTCTATAACAGTCCTACAGTCTATAACAGTCTATAACAGTCCTACAGTCTATAACAGTCCTACAGTCTATAACAGTCCTACAGTCTATAACAGTCCTAGAGTATATAACAGTCCTACAGTCTATAACAGTCCTACAGTCTATAACAGTCTATAACAGTCCTACAGTCTATAACAGTCTATAACAGTCCTACAGTCTATAACATATAACAGTCCTACAGTCTATAACAGTTCTACAGTCTATAACAGTCCTACAGTATATAACAGTCTATAACAGTCCTACAGTATATAACAGTCCTACAGTCTATAACAGTCCTACAGTATATAACAGTCTATAACAGTCCTACAGTCTATAACAGTATATAACAGTCCTACAGTCTATAACAGTCCTACAGTATCTAACAGTCCTACAGTATATAACAGTCTATAACAGTCCTACAGTATATAACAGTCCTACAGTCTATAACAGTCATACAGTCTATAACAGTCCTACAGTAGATAATAGTCTATAACAGTCCTACAGTCCTACAGTCTATAACAGTCTATAACAGTCCTACAGTCTATAACAGTACTACAGTCTATAACAGTCCTACAGTATATAACAGTCCAACAGTCTATAACAGTCCTACAGTATATAACAGTCCTACAGTCTATAACAGTCCTACAGTATATAACAGTCTATAACAGTCCTACAGTCTATAACAGTCCTACAGTCTATAACAGTCCTACAGTATATAACAGTCTATAACAGTCCTACAGTCTATAACAGTCTATAACAGTCCTACAGTCTATAACAGTCTATAACAGTCCTACAGTCTATAACAGTCCTACAGTCTATAACAGTCCTACAGTCTATAACAGTCCTACAGTAGATAACAGTCCTACAGTCTATAACAGTCCTACAGTCTATAACAGTCTATAACAGTCCTAAAGTCTATAACAGTCCTACAGTAGATAACAGTCCTACTGTCTATAACAGTCTATAACAGTCCTACAGTAGATAACAGTCCTACAGTCTATAACAGTCTATAACAGTCCTACAGTCTATAACAGTCCTACAGTCTATAACAGTCCTACAGTAGATAACAGTCCTACAGTCTATAACAGTCCTACAGTCTATAACAGTCCCAGAGTCTATAACAGTCCTACAGTATATAACAGTCTATAACAGTCCTACAGTAGATAACAGTCCTACAGTAGATAACAGTCCTACAGTCTATAACAGTCTATAGCAGTCCTACAGTCTATAACAGTCTATAACAGTCCTACAGTCTATAACAGTCCTACAGTCTATAACAGTCCTACAGTCTATAACAGTCTATAACAGTCCTACAGTCTATAACAGTCCTACAGTCTATAACAGTCCTAGAGTATATAACAGTCCTACAGTCTATAACAGTCCTACAGTCTATAACAGTCCTACAGTCTATAACAGTCTATAACAGTCCTACAGTCTATAACAGTCCTACAGTCTATAACAGTCTATAACAGTCCTACAGTCTATAACAGTCCTACAGTCTATAACAGTCCTACAGTCTATAACAGTCCTACAGTCTATAACAGTCCTACAGTATATAACAGTCCTACAGTCTATAACAGTCTATAACAGTCCTACAGTCTATAACAGTCCTACAGTGTATAACAGTCCTACAGTCTATAACAGTCCTACAGTCTATAACAGTCCTACAGTATATAACAGTCCTACAGTATCTAACAGTTCTATAGTCTATAACAGTCCTACAGTATATAACAGTCTATAACAGTCCTACAGTATATAACAGTCTATAACAGTCCTACAGTTTATAACAGTCCTACAGTCTATAACAGTCCTACAGTCTATAACAGTCCTACAGTATATAACAGTCCTACAGTCTATAACAGTCCTACAGTATCTAACAGTCCTACAGTATCTAACAGTCTATAACAGTCCTACAGTGTATAACAGTCCTACAGTCTATAACAGTCCTACAGTATATAACAGTCTATAACAGTCCTACAGTCTATAACAGTATATAACAGTCCTACAGTCTATAACAGTCCTACAGTATCTAACAGTCCTACAGTATCTAACAGTCTATAACAGTCCTACAGTCTATAACAGTCCTACAGTCTATAACAGTCCTACAGTCTATTACAGTCCTACAGTCTATAACAGTCCTACAGTATGTAACAGTCCTACAGTCTATAACAGTCCTACAGTCTATAACAGTCCTACAGTATCTAACAGTCCTACAGTATCTAACAGTCTATAACAGTCCTACAGTCTATAACAGTCCTACAGTCTATAACAGTCCTACAGTCTATAACAATCTATAACAGTCCTACAGTCTATAACAGTCCTACAGTCTATAACAGTCTATAACAGTCCTACAGTCTATAACAGTCCTACAGTCTATAACAAGTCTATAACAGTCCTACAGTCTATAACAGTCCTACAGTCTATAACAGTCTATAACAGTCCTACAGTCTATAACAGTCCTACAGTCTATAACAGTCCTACAGTATATAACAGTCCTACAGTCTATAACAGTCCTACAGTATATAACAGTCCTACAGTCTATAACAGTCTATAACAGTCCTACAGTCTATAACAGTCCTACAGTCTATAACAGTCCTACAGTCTATAACAGTCTATAACAGTCCTACAGTCTATAACAGTCCTACAGTATATAACAGTCCTACAGTCTATAACAGTCTATAACAGTCCTACAGTATATAACAGTCCTACAGTCTATAACAGTCCTACAGTCTATAACAGTCTATAACAGTCCTACAGTCTATAACAGTCCTACAGTCTATAACAGTCCTACAGTCTATAACAGTTCTACAGTCTATAACAGTCCTACAGTATATAACAGTCTATAACAGTCCTACAGTCTATAACAGTATATAACAGTCCTACAGTCCATAACAGTCCTACAGTATATAACAGTCCTACAGTCTATAACAGTCCTACAGTATCTAACAGTCCTACAGTATCTAACAGTCCTACAGTATATAACAGTCTATAACAGTCCTACAGTCTATAACAGTCCTACAGTATATAACAGTCCTATAGTCTATAACAGTCTATAACAGTCCTACAGTCTATAACAGTCCTACAGTCTATAACAGTCCTACAGTATATAACAGTCCTACAGTCTATAACAGTCTATAACAGTCCTACAGTCTATAACAGTCCTACAGTCTATAACAGTCCTACAGTATATAACAGTCTATAACAGTCCTACAGTCTATAACAGTATATAACAGTCCTACAGTCTATAACAGTCCTACAGTATATAACAGTCCTACAGTCTATAACAGTCCTACAGTATCTAACAGTCCTACAGTATCTAACAGTCTATAACAGTCCTACAGTCTATAACAGTCCTACAGTCTATAACAGTCCTACAGTCTATAACAGTCTATAACAGTCCTACAGTCTATAACAGTCCTACAGTCTAACAGTCCTACAGTATATAACAGTCCTACAGTCTATAACAGTCCTACAGTCTATAACAGTCCTACAGTCTATAACAGTCCTACAGTCTATAACAGTCCTACAGTAGATAATAGTCTATAACAGTCCTACAGTCTATAACAGTCTATAACAGTCCTACAGTCTATAACAGTCCTACAGTAGATAACAGTCTATAACAGTCCTACAGTCTATAACAGTATATAACAGTCATACAGTATATAACAGTCCTACAGTCTATAACAGTCTATAACAGTCCTACAGTAGATAACAGTCCTACAGTCTATAACAGTCCTACAGTCTATAACAGTCCTACAGTATATAACAGTCTATAACAGTCCTACAGTCTATAACAGTCTATAACAGTCCTACAGTCTATAACAGTCTATAACAGTCCTACAGTCTATAACAGTCCTACAGTCTATAACAGTCCTACAGTCTATAACAGTCCTACAGTAGATAACAGTCCTACAGTCTATAACAGTCCTACAGTCTATAACAGTCTATAACAGTCCTACAGTCTATAACAGTCCTACAGTAGATAACAGTCCTACTGTCTATAACAGTCTATAACAGTCCTACAGTAGATAACAGTCCTACAGTCTATAACAGTCTATAACAGTCCTACAGTCTATAACAGTCCTACAGTCTATAACAGTCCTACAGTAGATAACAGTCCTACAGTCTATAACAGTCCTACAGTCTATAACAGTCCCACAGTCTATAACAGTCCTACAGTATATAACAGTCTATAACAGTCCTACAGTAGATAACAGTCCTACAGTAGATAACAGTCCTACAGTCTATAACAGTCTATAACAGTCCTACAGTCTATAACAGTCTATAACAGTCCTACAGTCTATAACAGTCCTACAGTCTATAACAGTCCTACAGTCTATAACAGTCCTACAGTCTATAACAGTCCTAGAGTATATAACAGTCCTACAGTCTATAACAGTCCTACAGTCTATAACAGTCCTACAGTCTATAACAGTCTATAACAGTCCTACAGTCTATAACAGTCCTACAGTCTATAACAGTCTATAACAGTCCTACAGTCTATAACAGTCCTACAGTCTATAACAGTCCTACAGTATATAACAGTCTATAACAGTCCTACAGTCTATAACAGTCCTACAGTATATAACAGTCCTATAGTCTATAACAGTCTATAACAGTCCTACAGTCTATAACAGTCCTACAGTCTATAACAGTCCTACAGTATATAACAGTCCTACAGTCTATAACAGTCTATAACAGTCCTACAGTCTATAACAGTCCTACAGTCTATAACAGTCCTACAGTATATAACAGTCTATAACAGTCCTACAGTCTATAACAGTATATAACAGTCCTACAGTCTATAACAGTCCTACAGTATATAACAGTCCTACAGTCTATAACAGTCCTACAGTATCTAACAGTCCTACAGTATCTAACAGTCTATAACAGTCCTACAGTCTATAACAGTCCTACAGTCTATAACAGTCCTACAGTCTATAACAGTCTATAACAGTCCTACAGTCTATAACAGTCCTACAGTCTAACAGTCCTACAGTATATAACAGTCCTACAGTCTATAACAGTCCTACAGTCTATAACAGTCCTACAGTCTATAACAGTCCTACAGTCTATAACAGTCCTACAGTAGATAATAGTCTATAACAGTCCTACAGTCTATAACAGTCTATAACAGTCCTACAGTCTATAACAGTCCTACAGTAGATAACAGTCTATAACAGTCCTACAGTCTATAACAGTATATAACAGTCATACAGTATATAACAGTCCTACAGTCTATAACAGTCTATAACAGTCCTACAGTAGATAACAGTCCTACAGTCTATAACAGTCCTACAGTATATAACAGTCTATAACAGTCCTACAGTCTATAACAGTCTATAACAGTCCTACAGTCTATAACAGTCTATAACAGTCCTACAGTCTATAACAGTCCTACAGTCTATAACAGTCCTACAGTCTATAACAGTCCTACAGTAGATAACAGTCCTACAGTCTATAACAGTCCTACAGTCTATAACAGTCTATAACAGTCCTACAGTCTATAACAGTCCTACAGTAGATAACAGTCCTACTGTCTATAACAGTCTATAACAGTCCTACAGTAGATAACAGTCCTACAGTCTATAACAGTCTATAACAGTCCTACAGTCTATAACAGTCCTACAGTCTATAACAGTCCTACAGTAGATAACAGTCCTACAGTCTATAACAGTCCTACAGTCTATAACAGTCCCACAGTCTATAACAGTCCTACAGTATATAACAGTCTATAACAGTCCTACAGTAGATAACAGTCCTACAGTAGATAACAGTCCTACAGTCTATAACAGTCTATAACAGTCCTACAGTCTATAACAGTCTATAACAGTCCTACAGTCTATAACAGTCCTACAGTCTATAACAGTCCTACAGTCTATAACAGTCCTACAGTCTATAACAGTCCTAGAGTATATAACAGTCCTACAGTCTATAACAGTCCTACAGTCTATAACAGTCCTACAGTCTATAACAGTCTATAACAGTCCTACAGTCTATAACAGTATATAACAGTCATACAGTATATAACAGTCCTACAGTCTATAACAGTCTATAACAGTCCTACAGTAGATAACAGTCCTACAGTCTATAACAGTCCTACAGTCTATAACAGTCCTACAGTATATAACAGTCTATAACAGTCCTACAGTCTATAACAGTCTATAACAGTCCTACAGTCTATAACAGTCTATAACAGTCCTACAGTCTATAACAGTCCTACAGTCTATAACAGTCCTACAGTCTATAACAGTCCTACAGTAGATAACAGTCCTACAGTCTATAACAGTCCTACAGTCTATAACAGTCTATAACAGTCCTACAGTCTATAACAGTCCTACAGTAGATAACAGTCCTACTGTCTATAACAGTCTATAACAGTCCTACAGTAGATAACAGTCCTACAGTCTATAACAGTCTATAACAGTCCTACAGTCTATAACAGTCCTACAGTCTATAACAGTCCTACAGTAGATAACAGTCCTACAGTCTATAACAGTCCTACAGTCTATAACAGTCCCACAGTCTATAACAGTCCTACAGTATATAACAGTCTATAACAGTCCTACAGTAGATAACAGTCCTACAGTAGATAACAGTCCTACAGTCTATAACAGTCTATAACAGTCCTACAGTCTATAACAGTCTATAACAGTCCTACAGTCTATAACAGTCCTACAGTCTATAACAGTCCTACAGTCTATAACAGTCCTACAGTCTATAACAGTCCTAGAGTATATAACAGTCCTACAGTCTATAACAGTCCTACAGTCTATAACAGTCCTACAGTCTATAACAGTCTATAACAGTCCTACAGTCTATAACAGTCCTACAGTCTATAACAGTCTATAACAGTCCTACAGTCTATAACAGTCCTACAGTCTATAACAGTCCTACAGTATATAACAGTCCTACAGTCTATAACAGTCTATAACAGTCCTACAGTCTATAACAGTCCTACAGTGTATAACAGTCCTACAGTCTATAACAGTTCTATAGTCTATAACAGTCCTACAGTCTATAACAGTCCTACAGTCTATAACAGTCCTACAGTATATAACAGTCCTACAGTCTATAACAGTCCTACAGTATATAACAGTCTATAACAGTCCTACAGTATATAAAAGTCCTACAGTCTATAACAGTCCTACAGTATATAACAGTCTATAACAGTCCTACAGTCTATAACAGTATATAACAGTCCTACAGTCTATAACAGTCCTACAGTATCTAACAGTCCTACAGTATATAACAGTCTATAACAGTCCTACAGTCTATAACAGTCCTACAGTCTATAACAGTCCTACAGTCTATTACAGTCCTACAGTCTATAACAGTCCTACAGTATGTAACAGTCCTACAGTCTATAACAGTCCTACAGTATCTAACAGTCCTACAGTATCTAACAGTCTATAACAGTCCTACAGTCTATAACAGTCCTACAGTCTATAACAGTCCTACAGTCTATAACAATCTATAACAGTCCTACAGTCTATAACAGTCCTACAGTCTATAACAGTCTATAACAGTCCTACAGTCTATAACAGTCCTACAGTCTATAACAGTCCTACAGTCTATAACAATCTATAACAGTCCTACAGTCTATAACAGTCCTACAGTCTATAACAGTCTATAACAGTCCTACAGTCTATAACAGTCCTACAGTCTATAACAGTCCTACAGTATATAACAGTCCTACAGTCTATAACAGTCCTACAGTATATAACAGTCCTACAGTCTATAACAGTCTATAACAGTCCTACAGTCTATAACAGTCCTACAGTCTATAACAGTCCTACAGTCTATAACAGTCTATAACAGTCCTACAGTCTATAACAGTCCTACAGTCTATAACAGTCCTACAGTCTATAACAGTCTATAACAGTCCTACAGTCTATAACAGTCCTACAGTCTATAACAGTCCTACAGTCTATAACAGTCTATAACAGTCCTACAGTCTATAACAGTCCTACAGTCTATAACAGTCCTACAGTCTATAACAGTTCTACAGTCTATAACAGTCCTACAGTATATAACAGTCTATAACAGTCCTACAGTCTATAACAGTATATAACAGTCCTACAGTCCATAACAGTCCTACAGTATATAACAGTCCTACAGTCTATAACAGTCCTACAGTATCTAACAGTCCTACAGTATCTAACAGTTCTACAGTATATAACAGTCTATAACAGTCCTACAGTCTATAACAGTCCTACAGTATATAACAGTCCTACAGTCTATAACAGTCTATAACAGTCCTACAGTCTATAACAGTCCTACAGTCTATAACAGTCCTACAGTCTATAACAGTCCTACAGTATATAACAGTCCTACAGTCTATAACAGTCTATAACAGTCCTACAGTCTATAACAGTCCTACAGTCTATAACAGTCCTACAGTATATAACAGTCCTACAGTCTATAACAGTATATAACAGTCCTACAGTCTATAACAGTCCTACAGTATATAACAGTCCTACAGTCTATAACAGTATATAACAGTCCTACAGTCTATAACAGTCCTACAGTATCTAACAGTCCTACAGTATCTAACAGTCTATAACAGTCCTACAGTCTATAACAGTCCTACAGTCTATAACAGTCCTACAGTCTATAACAGTCTATAACAGTCCTACAGTCTATAACAGTCCTACAGTCTATAACAGTCCTACAGTCTATAACAGTCTATAACAGTCCTACAGTCTATAACAGTCCTACAGTCTAACAGTCCTACAGTATATAACAGTCCTACAGTATATAACAGTCCTACAGTCTATAACAGTCCTACAGTCTATAACAGTCCTACAGTCTATAACAGTCCTACAGTAGATAATAGTCTATAACAGTCCTACAGTCTATAACAGTCTATAACAGTCCTACAGTCTATAACAGTCCTACAGTAGATAACAGTCTATAACAGTCCTACAGTCTATAACAGTATATAACAGTCATACAGTATATAACAGTCCTACAGTCTATAACAGTCTATAACAGTCCTACAGTAGATAACAGTCCTACAGTCTATAACAGTCCTCCCATCTATAACAGTCCTACAGTCTATAACAGTCTATAACAGTCCTACAGTCTATAACAGTCTATAACAGTCCTACAGTCTATAACAGTCCTACAGTCTATAACAGTCCTACAGTCTATAACAGTCCTACAGTATATAACAGTCCTACAGTCTATAACAGTCCTACAGTCTATAACAGTCCTACAGTCTATAACAGTCCTACAGTCCTACAGTCTATAACAGTCCTACAGTCTATAACAGTCCTACAGTATATAACAGTCCTACAGTCTATAACAGTTTATAACAGTCCTACAGTCTATAACAGTCCTACAGTCTATAACAGTCCTACAGTCTATAACAGTTCTACAGTCTATAACAGTCCTACAGTCTATAACAGTCTATAACAGTCCTACAGTCTATAACAGTCCTACAGTCTATAACAGTCCTACAGTATATAACAGTCCTACAGTCTATAACAGTCCTACAGTATATAACAGTCTATAACAGTCCTACAGTCTATAACAGTATATAACAGTCCTACAGTCTATAACAGTCCTACAGTATATAACAGTCCAACAGTCTATAACAGTCCTACAGTATCTAACAGTCCTACAGTATCTAACAGTCCTACAGTATCTAACAGTCCTACAGTATCTAACAGTCCTACAGTATATAACAGTCTATAACAGTCCTACAGTCTATAACAGTCCTACAGTCTATAACAGTCCTACAGTCTATAACAGTCTATAACAGTCCTACAGTCTATAACAGTCCTACAGTATATAACAGTCCTACAGTCTATAAAAGTCCTACAGTCTATAACAGTCCTACAGTAGATAACAGTCCTACAGTAGATAACAGTCCTACAGTAGATAACAGTCCTACAGTAGATAACACAATATTCCCTATACAGATGTAAGATCTTCATTTGAGCCACTTTGATACAGCAGGAAAATAATCACGCAGCAAAAGGAAATGTGACTTATTATGTTGATTGTAATTAATATAAATATTTTAAAGGAGTTGATATATTTTTCACGAGGGCAAATTTACAAGTTACATTTTAGTCATTTAGCAGACGCTCTTATCCAGAGCGACTTACAATAGTGAATGCATACATTTCATACATTTTTTCCGTACTGGTCCCCTGTGGGAATCGAACCCACAACCCTGGCTTTGCAAACACCATGCTCTACCAACTGAGCCACACGGGACCAAATCAAGTATGATATTTTAAAGTGGAAATTACAAACTTTAGAGGCCTTTTTAAAACGTATATACTGTAAGTTTGCACTTCCTCCTGTGTAAGAAAATCTCAGCAACAAAAACAGTGATCAAATTAAGATCCTACATCTGTATAATGCAATACATATACAGCACCAGTCAAAAGTTTGGACACACCGACTCATTCAAGGGTTTTTCTGTATTTTTACTATGTTCTACATTGTAGAATAATAGTGAAGACATCAACACTATGAAATAACAAATATGGAATCATGTAGTAACCAAAAATGTGTTAAACAAATCAAAATATATTTATATTTGAGATTCTTCAAAGTAACCACCCTTTGCCTTGATGACAACTTTGCACATTCTTGGCATTCTCTCAACCAGCTCCATGAGGTAATCACCTGGAATGCATTTAAATTAACAGCTGTGCCTTGTTAAAAGTTAATTTGCGGTATTTCTTTCCTTCTTAATGCCTTTGAGCTAATCAGTTGTGTTGTGCCAAGGTAGGGGGGTAAATAGAAGTTAGCCCTATTTGGTAAAATACAAAGTCCATATTATGGCAAGAACAGCTCAAATAAGCAAGGATAGATTTTAAGACATGAGGTCAGTCAACCATCAAAATTTCAAGAACTTTAAAGTTTCTTCAAGTGCAGTCGGAAAAACCATGAAACTGTCTCTCATGAGGACCGCCACAGGAAAGGAAGACCCAGAGTTACCTCTGCTGCAGAGGATAAGTTCATTAGAGCTACCAGCCTCAGAAACTACAGCCCAGATAAATGCTTCACAGAGTTCAATTAACAGACACATCTCAACATCAACTGTTCAGAGGAGACTGCGTGAATCAGGCCTTCATGGTTGAATTACTGCAATGAAACCACTACTAAAGGACACCAATAAGAAGAAGAGACTTGCTTGGGCCAAGAAACACGAGAAATGGACATTAAACCGGTGGAAATCTGTCCTTTGGTCTGATGAGTCCAAATTTTCGATTTTTGGCTGCAACCTCCATGTCTTTGTGAGAAAGAGTAGGTGAACGGATGATCTCTGCATGTGTGGTTCCCACCGTGAAGCATGGAGGAGGTGGTGTGATGGTGCTCTGCTGTTGACACTGTCAGTGATTTATTTAGAATTCAAGGCACACTTAACCAGCATGGCTACCACAGCATTCTGCAGCGATACACCATCCCATCTGGTTTGCGCTTAGTGGGACTATCATTTGTTTTTCAACAGGACAATGACACAACACACCTCCAGGCTGTGTAAGGGCTATTTTACCAAGAAGGGGAGTGATGGAGTGCTGCATCAGATGACCTGAACTCCACAATCACCCAACCTAAACTCAATTACGATGGTTTGGGATGAGTTGGACCGCTAAGTGACTGACACTCTGTAGTGCAGTGTGACTGACACTGTGTAGTGTAGTGTGACTGACACTGTGTAGTGTAGTGTGACTGACACTGTGTAGTGTGACTGACACTGTGTAGTGTAGTGTGACTGACACTGTGTAGTGCAGTGTGACTGACACTGTGTAGTGTGACTGACACTGTGTAGTGTGACTGACACTGTGTAGTGTGACTGACACTGTGTAGTATAGTGTGACTGCCACTCTGTAGTGTAGTGTGACTGACACTGTGTAGTGTAGTGTGACTGACACTGTGTAGTGTAGTGTGACTGACATTCTGTAGTGTAGTGTGACTGACACTCTGTGGTGTAGTGTGACTGACACTCTGTAGTGTAGAATACACAGTATGCAGATAGCTGCTGTCTTTTCGGGTTCCTGACCAATTCTGCTATTCAGTGTGCTATTTTACTCTGATCTTTCTTTGTACATAATATTTCCGCCATCATTTCCTACGACCTAAAAGGTCTTCTGGACATCAGAACAGCGATCACTAACCTCAATTTGGATGAAGATTTCTACTTAAATGAGTCGACAGCTGTGGACGTACTGCTCATTCCAGAGCAGGCCCTAATCCCCGAGACTCAGGAGAGGAAGAGACGGCGTAAGAGATGCCAACGTGTGGGCACCCTGATGAGACTACGTAGGTGAGTAATAAACTGCCTCTACCCTTCGCTCTATTGGCGAACATACAATCACTGGAGAGTAAACTGGAAGAGCTCCATTCGAGACTATCCTACGAAGAGGACCTGAAGAACTGTAATATCCTATGTTTTTCGGAGTCGAGTCGTGGCTGAACAAGGACATGAATAATACGCAGAGCCTTCAGAAAGTATTTATACCGCTTGACTTATTCCACATGTTGTTGCGTTACAACCTGAATTAAACATTTATTACATTGAGATGTTGTGTCACTGATCCACAACACAATACTAATGTCAAAGTGGAATTATGTTTTTCCGAAATGTTTACAAATTAATAAAAAAATTCAAAGCTGAAATGTCTTGAGTCAATAATTCTGTTATTGCAAGCCTAAATAAGTTCAGCAGTAAAAATGTGTTAACAAATAGCAAACTAATAGTGTTAAACAGGATGTTTGAATGACTACCCTAGCTCTGTACCCCACACATACAAATATCTGTAAGGTCCCTCAGTCGAGCAGTGAATTTCAAGCACAGATTTAACCACAAAGACCAGAGGTTTTCCAATGCCTCGCAATGAAGGGCACCTAATGGTAGTGATGTGTAAAATAAAATAAAAACTAGTCATTGAATATCCCTTTGAGCATGGTGAAGTTTTTATATACACTTTGGATGGTGTATAAATACACCCAGTCACTACAAGGATACAGGCGTCCTTCCTAACTCAGTTGCCGGAGAGGAAGGAAACTGGTCAAGGATTTCACCATTTAAAAAACATTTAACTAGGCAAGTCAGATGAAAGAACAAATTATTATTTACAATGTCGGCCTACCGGGGAACAGTGGGTTAACTGCCTTGTTCAGGGGCAGAACGACAGATTTTTACCTTGTCAGCTCGGGGATTCGATCCAGCAAACTTTACAGCTAATGGCCCAACGCTCTAACCACTAGGCTACCTGCCGCCCCGTGAGGTCAATGGGGATTTTAAAACAGTTACAGAATTGAATTGTTGTGATATGAGAAAACTGAGGATGGATCAACAACATTGAAGTTACTCTAAAATACTAACCTAAATGACACAGTGAAGAGAAGGAAGTCTGTACAGAATTAAAATATTCAAAAACATTTGCCCTGTTTGCATCAAGACACTTAAGTAATACTGCAAACAAAGTGTTATGTTTTGGGGCAAATTCAACACAACACATCACTGAGTAACTCTCTTCATATTGTCATTGGCAATGACTAGGAGTTTTTTTAGGATAAAAAGAAACAAGACTACAGCTAAAAGCACAGGCAAAACTCTAGAGGAAAACCTGGTTCAGTCTGCTTTCCAACAGACACTGGGAGATGAATTATCCCACCCCTGCACATGGACTCAGTACTGGTACCCTGTGTATAAAGCCATGTTATTACCTCATACCCCTGTACATGGACTCAGTATTGGTACCCTGTGTATAAAGCCATGTTATTACCCCATACCCCTGTACATGGACTCAGTATTGGTACCCTGTGTATAAAGCCATGTTATTACCCCATACCCCTGTACATGGACTCAGTACTGGTACCCCTGTACATTGACTCAGTACTGGTACCCCTGCACATGGACTCAGTACTGGTACCCCTGTACATTGACTCAGTACTGGTACCCCTGCACATGGACTCAGTACTGGTACCCCTGCACATAGACTCAGTACTGGTACCCTGTGTATAAAGCCACGTTATCATTACTCATTGTGTATTTATTCCTTGTGTTATTATTTGTATATTTGTTTACTCTCTGCATTGTTGGGAAGGACTAGTAAGTAAGCATTTCAATGTTACTATACACCTGTTGTTTACCAAGCATGTGACAAATACAAATGCTGATTCTGCTGTATCTCTGACTGGCTGACTGCTGTATCTCTGACTGGCTGACTGCTGTATCTCTGACTGGCTGACTGCTGTATCTCTGACTGGCTGACTGCTGTATCTCTGACTGGCTGACTGCTGTGTCTCTGACTGGCTGACTGCTGTGTCTCTGACTGGCTGCCTGCTGTGTCTCTGACTGGCTGCCTGCTGTGTCTCTGATTGGCTGCCTGCTGTGTCTCTGACCGACTGACTGGCTGGGTGGCTGGCAGGTTTGGTGGCTGGCTGGTTTGGTGGCTGGGTGTATATTGACCTCATTAGCAATAGAGAGATGACAGCACAATATAAGTAAAGCTCAATTAGGAGTAGTAACTTTCTTTAACCTTTATTTAACTAGGCAAGTCAGATAAGAACAAAGTCGTACTTACATACATGAAGGGAACATTTCGGCATTTGCTGTATGATCAATGAGAAAGTCCATATTGCAAATGTACGCTCCCTTACTAGACATCCGCGAACGTTTGTAAAATTTGCAGACGGCGTCGCGCCGTGCACCGGGGCCGGATCATCCGGGAAGTCATCGAATGAAGTCTCTCGGACATTCGGTTTCCGTTTAATAAAATGTTAACAAATTGGTCATTTTTCCGCTGTCCCGGAAAATACCACCAGATGGCGAATGTAATCTTATTGCAAATGTACAAAACATCACCAATCACGACATGGCCTTTTCTCCTAAACGGAAAAGACTTTGAAGACGAAACTTGGTGAGCATAGGTTTGGCATAATGGGAAGTTGGCCCCGAACAAGATGGTGTCGAGGCCTCAACACTTTTTGAGTTAAGGCCATTTTTCTGGGATTAAAGGTCAAAAATGAAAATAGAGCGCTAATTTGACCGCTTCACATCAAAGTACATGAACCTATGGTGTCAGGAAAAAATAACCAGACATGTATCTATCGTAATTTAACCTGTTAGGGCTAGGGGGCAGTATTGACACGGTCGGATAAAAAACGTACCCGATTTAATCTGGTTACTACTCCTGCCCAGTAACTAGAATATGCATATAATTATTGGCTTTGGATAGAAAACACCCTAAAGTTTCTAAAACTGTTTGAATGGTGTCTGTGAGTATAACAGAACTCATATGGCAGGCAAAAACCTGAGAAGATTCCTTAGAGGAAGTGCCCTCTCTGACAAGTTCTTGTTCTTCTTGGCTCTGTTTATTGAAAACTGAGGATCTTTGCTGTAACGTGACACTTCCTACGGCTCCCATAGGCTCTCAGAACCCGGGAAAAAGCTGAATGATATCGAGGCAGCCCTTGGCTGAAAAACATTAGCGCGTTTGGATAGTGGCCGGTCAGAGTACTATGAGACTCAGGCTCGTGCACGAGGGGATCCCATGCTTTTATTTTCTCTCTCTTTGAACGTAAACACGCTTTCCCGGTCGGAATATTATCGCTTTTTTACGAGAAAAATGGCATAAAAATGGATTTTAAACAGCGGTTGACATGCTTCGAAGTACGGTAGAAACTATGTGTCTTGTGTTTTTATTATGGTTTAAACAGAAGGCGCTGTGAATTTTGGACCTGCTCTGAAATATGTGATAGTTGGCTTCTAAACGAGTTGGAAAAAGTGGGTGTGGTGTCAGTTTGGTGTCAGAATGATATCTAATTGACTGATGGACGGTGACTTGCTGGCTGACTTTTGTCCATTTGCAATATGTTTAAACAGTGATAGACCAGTACCCAATTGACATTCTGAAATCAACACCAATGAGCGATGGAGAGGAACCACTATCACTGCCCGGCCCTCCCGAGTTCATCGGGCCAGTCAATTATGCATTTCTGCAGTATTTTTGAGCATGTCAAATTTGTGATGGTAAATGCCCATTGGACAGTACATTTGCAATAAGATTCAACAGTGAAAAAACATCACCAAATGGACATGATGAAATCAACACAACGAGCGATGGAGAGGAACCACTATCAGTGCCTGGCCATCCCGAGCTCATCGGGCCAGTCAATTATGCATTTCTGCAGTATTTTTGATCATGTCAAATTCGTGATGGTAAATGCCCATTGAAACATATTCCAAATGGACAGACGTGCACCTGGTGATTGGAATGGGTTGTGAGAAGCACATTTTAAAAATGGTTTGTAATGCCTTCAGGGGGGAGCAAGGGGTCTACGGTTGGGTAGGGAGCACCCCCCACCCGTGCCCATCCAATAGGGGGCGCCCCTGGTCATTTTGGACGTTTACATTTTTTTTTTTTAAACAACAGAGTCCCACTTCTCCGTCATCATACATGACAAATAGACCATCTAGGTTGATTCATGGCTTAACATAGGGCTATATATCATTTGGGCAGTATAAATGCCATTTGGACATGGTTCACTGACTTTTGGGTTTGGAAACCGACTTCCTATGATCGTACATGGCAGATGAACATAACATCCTGATTTGGCACTTTCAATACTTTCATATTGCATTTGGACATTTCTTATTGCATTTGACAATGGTTCACTGAATTTTGACTTTTGACTTCCTATGAAATCATATTGCAAATGGACAAAACATCCTGATTTGGCACTTTCAATACTTTCATATTGCATTTGGACATTTCTTATTGCATTTGGCAATGGTTCACTGACTTTTGACTTGGACTTTTGACTTCCTATGAAATCATATTGCAAATGGACAAAACATCTGCCTTATGGACAAGTAAAAAAAAATATTATGACAATAAAATATGACAAAAGTATGTTCATACAGTTCTTATACATGTGTAATTGACCAAAAAAATGTAAAGAATTTCGAAAAACGGTCCAGAAAGCACTTTTTTAAGGGGGTGATACGTTTTCGATTTCTTTTCTCGAATTTTCAAAATTTTACTCTTGGGTCTTGACTTGTGTTACATTTGCAATAAGAAAATGTACGGTGGAGCGCGCTCACCATCTATTGGACTTTTGCTGTGTGACACTTGGCATTTGCAATATGGCATTTGCAATCAGTTTTGAATGAAACGACGTCCATTTGAGTGGTATTGTACATCGTGTATATGTTTCGTACGTAATATGAGATCCCATTCATTTTTGTCCATTTCATGGGGGTGTTCCCTTACATAGACAGACTACCCCGGCGAAACCCAGGCGACGCTAGGCCAAATGTGCACCGCCCTATGGGACATCCCTCTAGTGATGTTAAGACACATCCCACTAGTAATGTTATAACACATCCCTCTAGTAATGTCACTAGTAATGTTATAACACATCCCTCTAGTGATGTCACTAGTAATGTTATAACACATTCCTCTAGTAATGTTATAACACATCCCACTTGTAATGTTATAACACATCCCACTTGTAATGTTATAACACATCCCTCTAGTGATGTTATAACACATCCCTCTAGTAATGTTATAACACATCCCATTAGTAATGTTATAACACATCCCTCTAGTAATGTTATGACACATCCCTCTAGTGATGTTATAACACATCCCTCTAGTAATGTCACTAGTAATGTTATAACACATCCCTCTAGTGATGTTATAACACATCCCTCTAGTAATGTCTCTAGTGATGTTATAACACATCCCTCTAGTAATGTCACTAGTAATGTTATAACACATCCCTCTAGTAATGTTATAACACATCCCTCTAGTAATGTTATAACACATCCCTCTAGTGATGTTATAACACATCCCTCTAGTAATGTCACTAGTGATTTTATAACACATCCCTCTAGTAATGTCACTAGTAATGTTATAACACATCCCTCTAGTAATGTTATAACACATCCCTCTAGTGATGTTATAACACATCCCTCTAGTGATGTTATAACACATCCCTCTAGTGATGTTATAACACATCCCTCTAGTGATGTTATAACACATCCCTCTAGTAATGTTATAACACATCCCTCTAGTAATGTTATAACACATCCCACTAGTTATGTTATGACTGTATCAGCGTCTACATCTAGAAGCAAAGTCACTCCTCAGAGTTTGCTGAGGGCGACTAGCTGGCTGACTGAGTAATATGCAAATGCAGTCAACCAGAGTATCTAGGACAATGCACAAAGCTGTCGAAACGGAAAGAAGCAAGCCCTATTAATACATTAACTTGGGTGGGGAGCCTTTATTGTCTTTACAAAAATACAGACATCTGCATTAGAGCATGCCTCTGTGGGCTCAAACTTTTCCTCTGACCCAATTTCCTTGGTTGATCTTCTCTGACCCGCTCCAACCTCCCTCGGACTGGATTACAACAGCTAGCTGCTCTCTTTGGCTCTTTAGTAGCTAGCAAAACAGTCATTACTGCTCTGCCTCTATAGTAGCTAGCTGAACAGCCGTTACTGCTCTGCCTCTATAGTAGCTAGCTGAACAGCCATTACTGCTCTGCCTCTATAGTAGCTAGCTGAACATCCGTTTCCGCTCTGTCTCTATAGTAGCTGGCTGAACAGCCGTTACCGCTCTGCCTCTATAGTAGCTGGCTGAACAGCCTTTACCCCTCTGCCTCTATAGTAGCTAGCTGAACAGCCGTTACCGCTCTGCCTCTATAATAGCTGGCTGAACAGCCGTTACCGCTCTGCCTCTATAGTAGCTGGCTGAACAGCCGTTACCGCTCTGCCTCTATAGTAGCTAGCTGAACAGCCGTTTCCGCTCTGTCTCTATAGTAGCTGGCTGAACAGCCGTTACCGCTCTGCCTCTATAGTAGCTGGCTGAACAGCCTTTACCCCTCTGTCTCTATAGTAGCTAGCTGAACAGCCGTTACCGCTCTGCCTCTATAATAGCTGGCTGAACAGCCGTTACCGCTCTGCCTCTATAGTAGCTAGCTGAACAGCCGTTACCGCTCTGCCTCTATAGTAGCTAGCTGAACAGCCGTTACCGCTCTGCCTCTATAGTAGCTGGCTGAACAGCCGTTACCGCTCTGCCTCTATAGTAGCTAGCTGAACAGCCTTTACCGCTCTGCCTCTATAGTAGCTAGCTGAACAGCCGTTACCGCTCTGCCTCTAGAGTAGCTAGCTGAACAGCCTTTACCGCTCTGCCTCTATAGTAGCTAGCTGAACAGCCGTTACCGCTCTGCCTCTATAGTAGCTGGCTGAACAGCCGTTTCCGCTCTGCCTCTATAGTAGCTAGCTGAACAGCCATTACCGCTCTGCCTCTATAGTAGCTGGCTGAACAGCCGTTTCCGCTCTGCCTCTATAGTAGCTGGCTGAACAGCCGTTACCGCTCTGCCTCTATAGTAGCTGGCTGAACAACCGTTACCGCTCTGCCTCTATAGTAGCTGGCTGAACAACCGTTACCGCTCTGCCTCTATAGTAGCTGGCTGAACAGCCGTTTCCGCTCTGCCTCTATAGTAGCTGGCTGAACAGCCTTTACCGCTCTGCCTCTATAGTAGCTGGCTGAACAGCTGAGCCATTCCGGAACTCTTCTTCCAAGATACTTCATGAACATTTCATGTGTTGTGTGGTGTCTCATAAATGATGAGGTTTCTTCCAGCTGAACGTTAGGATAAACGGTCAAATGTCTATTCTCTAACCACTCTTCTCTCGTCATTAAACAAAGACTATAGCACAGAAAGAAAGGAGAGGAACGGTTCTCCAGAATGGTCAGAGAGTTCTGCGTGATCGAACGACAACAAACATGTATCTGTAAACTGAGTTTTGTGTATAAAGATCGATAAATAGATCAACAATTGCTTCTTCAACATTATAAATGGCAACAAATACTAAGACCTTGTTGAGGGTTTTTACATGTTAAAATACTGAACGCCAACACTTTCAGAGTGGCTGTACAGTTACCGTAGATAGTTAGGTATCACCATCATCATCATCATGTTTAATAATGAAGAGCGCCTCGTCCTTTCAATAATTCAGGTTCGTGTCCTGGTTTGTCCTGGTTTGGTTTGGGTCTGAACAGAACTGTTGCTGAGTAACCAAGGCTGTGGTCGAGGCCCAAATGGCATCCTGTTCTCGATACCTTTGACCAGGGACAGTGCATTACGTACGGGGCTAGACAGTAGGGAGAGATTTTAGTGCTAACTGAAATTAGAAATGTCTTCTTTTTTTTTTTTTTTCATTTGTAATGCACAAACTGAATCATTGAATTCATAAATTGAACTTGTATGTCATGATTTGAAAATAGATTGAACGAATATTCCCAAAAAATTGCATTTCAATTTAATTTTTAAATTCAATATTTATATATTCAGTTTTAATATGGTGGATTTTGCATTCGTTGTCTGTGTATGAAGTTTACAAACTATCATTTTAAAGTTTATCAAAGTTTCATATATTCAACTTCACAGATGTATTCAGATTCAGGTTCCAATTTCAGTTCTCTAAATTCAGATTCAAAACCAGACACAACATCCTGGTACTTTGCCAGCCAGGAGAGGTAGAGGAGTACAGATAGAATCAAACTGTCTCTGTGGTAAACAGAAGCTTCTGGCTGTTTCTGAAGCCAATGTGGGGATGTTGAATTCATTTTCTTCCTATGAATTTGGCTCTAGCGTTTGAACCAATTTTAGCTATAAGCTATTCAAATCAAAATGTTTTGGTCACATACACATGGTTAGCAGATGTTAATGCGAGTGTAGCGAAATGCTTGTGTATTATCACCCCATTCCTGGAAGCACAGACTCTCTGTTCCCCTCTATGCTAATCGCAGGCTACGCAGGACACGTTAGAAGGAAGTGTAAAATAAGAATAAAGTTGAATAGCCCTTCTAAAAATAGCCTTTCCACTCCCTATTTAATCTGGCTCTTGTGACTGACTGGGTTCGAACCAGGTCTCTTGCATGTCACTTACCTAAAGCCCATAAGGACGAGTTCAGGAAGCTAACAGTCTTCACGTCTCCAGCAAAGTTGCTCATCAACAAGAGCCTGGTTCATCCAACCACCTCGGGTTATCTCTCATCAACAACAAGAGCCTGGTTCATCCAACCACCTCGGGTTATCTCACATCAACAAGAGCCTGGTTCATCCAACCACCTCGGGTTATCTCTCATCAACAAGAGCCCGGTTCATCCAACCACCTCGGGTTATCTCTCATCAACAAGAGCCTGGTTCATCCAACCACCTCGGGTTATCTCTCATCAACAAGAGCCTGGTTCATCCAACCACCCTGGGTTATCTCTCATCAACAAGAGCCTGGTTCATCCAACCACCTCGGGTTATCTCTCATCAACAAGAGCCTGGTTCATCCAACCACCTCGGGTTATCTCTCATCAACAAGAGCCTGGTTCATCCAACCACCTCGGGTTATCTCTCATCAACAAGAGCCTGGTTCATCCAACCACCTCGGGTTATCTCTCATCAACAAGAGCCTGGTTCATCCAACCACCTCGGGTTATCTCTCATCAACAAGAGCCTGGTTCATCCAACCACCTCGGGTTATCTCTCATCAACAAGAGCCTGGTTCATCCAACCACCTCGGGTTATCTCTCATCAACAAGAGCCTGGTTCATCCAACCACCCTGGGTTATCTCTCATCAACAAGAGCCTGGTTCATCCAACCACCTCGGGTTATCTCTCATCAACAAGAGCCTGGTTCATCCAACCACCTCGGGTTATCTCTCATCAACAAGAGCCTGGTTCATCCAACCACCTCAGGTTATCTCTCATCAACAAGAGCCTGGTTCATCTAACCACCTCGGGTTATCTCTCATCAACAAGAGCCTGGTTCATCCAACCACCTCGGGTTATCTCTCATCAACAAGAGCCCGGATCATCCAACCACCGCGGGTTATCTCTCATCAACAAGAGCCTGGTTCATCCAACCACCTCGGGTTATCTCTCATCAACAAGAGCCTGGTTCATCCAACCACCTCGGGTTATCTCTCATCAACAAGAGCCTGGTTCATCCAACCACCTCGGGTTATCTCTCATCAACAAGAGCCCGGATCATCCAACCACCGCGGGTTATCTCTCATCAAGAGCCTGGTTCATCCAACCACCTCGGGTTATCTCTCATCACGTTGAAACGGAATATTTAAATATTCAACATTAATATTCAATTCAACAGAGATTTATTCGTAAAACTTCATGCAATATTCATTCAATTATGTTTCAAATCATAAAATACAAGTTAAACTAATTAATTAAATGATTACATTTGTGCATTAGAAAAATCTAAATTATTATATAAAAAATGTATATCCCAATACAAATTCAAAATTATGTAATTCAAATACTCTTTGTGGATTATATGATATTGGAGCTGTTTTACAGTAACATATGATATTGAAGCTGCTGTCCAGGATTGACCTTACAGTAACATATGATATTGAAGCTGTTTTACAGTAACATATGATATTGAAGCTGTTTTACAGTAACATATGATATTGAAGCTGCTGTCCAGAACTGACCTTACAGCAACAGTAGATGATGAGTCTGAGTTGGAACTAAACGTCCTCCTGACATCACTGAGGCTGACTGTAACGTTAATTTAGTTCAATTAAACCCTCTGGACCAATAGAAACCCTACAATAGACTGATTTATATTAGGAGCTCATCAAAGACATTAGTTACTGTAGCGACACCAATAAAACTTATAGGAGGACAAATATCCAGACCAGTAGAGAGAGAGAGAGAGAGTCAGAGAGGGAGGGAGACTGGGGGAGAGAGAAACAGAGAGAAAGGGACAGGGGGGAGAGACAGGGGGAACAGGGAGAGAGAGAGACAGAAATAGAGAGAGCTAGAGAGAGAGAGAGAGACAGAGAGGGAGAGAGAGAGAGAGACAGAGAGACAGAGAGAGAGAGAGAGAGAGAGAGAGAGAGAGAGAGAGAGAGAGAGAGAGAGAGAGAGAAGTGAGAGAGAGAAGTGAGAGAGTCAGAGAACCCCATTCTGATTAATCTAGTTAATTACTAGCCCTGGGGTTTTGACGAGGAGTTGCTCCTCTCCTCTGCTCACCCTCTTCCACCCTCTTGGTCCTTCCTTCCTTCCTCCTCCTCCCTCCCTCCTCCTCCTCCCCCTCCCTCCTCCCTCCCTCCCTCTGTGCTGACTGTAAGCCACAGAGGCAGACGTTACTACATCACTTATGACCCAGTTAGCGACTCGTCTCCTCTCTTCTCTTGGCCTTCTTCTAGTCGTCCGCCCCGGGCCCACCAACCTTAGTTTGCAAACAGTGGCAAGTGTGTGTGTGTACATGGTACAGAGTTAGAACAAAGGTTTCCAAAGGGGTGCTTCGGCTGTACCCATAGGATAACGCTTTTTGGTTCCAGGTAGAACCCTTTGGAGTTCCATCTAGAACCTTCTGTGGAAAGGGTTTTACATTGAACCCAAAAGGGTTCTACCTGGAACCAAAAACCGTTATACCTGGAACCAAAAGAGTTCTACCTGGAACCAAAAGAGTTCTACCTGGAACCAAAAAGAGTTCTACCTGGAACCAAAAAGAGTTCTACCTGGAACCAAAAAGAGTTCTACCTGGAACCAAAAGAGTTCTACCTGGAACCAAAAGAGTTCTACATGGAACCAAAAGGGTTCTACCTGGAACCAAAAGAGTTCTACCTGGAACCAAAAGAGTTCTACCTGGAACCAAAAGAGTTCTACCTGGAACCAAAAAGAGTTCTACCTGGAACCAAAAGAGTTCTACCTGGAACCAAAAGAGTTCTACCTGGAACCAAAAGAGTTCTACCTGGAACCAAAAGAGTTCTACCTGGAACCAAAAAGAGTTCTACCTGGAACCAAAAAGAGTTCTACCTGGAACCAAAAGAGTTCTACCTGGAACCAAAAGAGTTCTACCTGGAACCAAAAGGGTTCTACCTGGAACCAAAATAGTTCTACCTGGAACCAAAAGGGGTCTTTAAAGGGTTGTCCTTTAAGAGCGTATGGCAGCGGGGCATCACAGAGCATA
>NC_138306.1:58262500-58270000 GCF_965601325.2 Salmo salar | reverse complement strand
GTAGTCTTACCAAAGTACTCCTCAGCCGGAGGGTTAAGGTTAGTAGGTAGGGTGGTATGTAGTCTTACCAAAGTACTCCTCAGCCGGAGGGTTAAGGTTAGTAGGTAGGGTGGTATGTAGTCTTACCAAAGTACTCCTCAGCCGGAGGGTTGTCCATGTCATAGAGCATCTTCTTGGTGAGTCGCTCCAGTTCTTCCTCAGGTCTGGCACTGCTGGGAGCCTGCAACACAACAACACAAAGCTTTCATACATACAACCTAACACAGTCTAACACAGACCCTGGGTCTTAACCCCGCCTTGCACAACTGGGTCCTGGACTTCCTGATGGGCCACGCCCCCCGGGTGGTGAAGTTAGGAAACAACATCTCCACTCCGCTGATCCTCAACACTGGTGCCCCACAAGGGTGCGTGCTCAGCCCCCTGTACTTCCAGTTCACCCACGACTGCGTGACCATGCTCGCCTCAAACTCAATCATCAAGTTTGCAGACGACACTACAGTGGTAGGCTTGATTACCAACAAAGATGAGACGGCCTACAGGGAGGAGGTGAGGGCTCTGGGAGTGTGGTGTCAGGAAAACAACCTCTCACTCAACGTCAACAAAACAAAGATGATCGTGGACTTCAGGAAACAGCAGAGGGAGCACCCCTCCCATCCACATCGACGGGACAGCAGTGGAGTTGGTGGAAAGTTTTAAGTTCCTCGGCGTACACATCACAGACAAACTGAAATGGTCCACCCACACAGACATTGTGGTGAAGAAGGCGCAACAGCACCTCTTCAACCTCAGGAGGCTTAAGAATATGTGGCTTGTCACCTAAAACCCTCACTAACTTTACAGATGCACAATTGAGAGCATCTTGTCGGACTGTATCACTGCCTGGTACGGCAACTGCTCCACCCTTAACTGCAAGGCTTTCCAGAGTGTGGTGTGGTCTGCACAACGCATCACCGGGGGCAAACTACCTGCCCTCCAGGACACCTACAGCACCCGATGTCATAGGAAGGCCAAAAAGATCATCAAGGACAACAACCACCCGAGCCACTGCCTGTTCACCCCGCTACCATCCAGAAGGCGAGGTCAGTACAGGTGCATCAAAGATGGGACAGAGATTGAAAAACAGCTTCTATCTCAAGGCCATCAGATTGCTAAACAGCCATCACTAGCACAGAGAGGTGGCTGCCTACCTACAGATTTGAAATCAATGGCCACTTTAATAAATGGAACACTAGTCACTTTAATAATGCCACTTTAATAATGTTTACATATCTCGCATTACTCATCTCATATGTATATACTGTATACTGTATCCTTCACTATCTATTCTTTACTATCTACTGCATCTTAGCCGCTCTGTCGCTGCTCATCCATATATTTTATATTTATATATTCTCATCCCATTCCTTTACTAGATTGTGTGTATTAGGTTTTGTTGTGGAATGTGTTAGATATTACCTGTTAGATACTGCTGCTCTAGAAGCACAATCATTTCACTACACTCACAACAACATCTGCTAACCATGTGTATGTGACCAATAAAATTTGATTTAATTTAACACAGTCACACACAGTCTAACACAGTCTAACGCTGCCTAACACGGTCTAACACTGCCTAACGCTGTCTAACGTGGCCTAACGCGGTCTAACGCGGTCTAACGCTGCCTAACGTGGTCTAACGCAGCCTAATGCGGCCTAACGTGGTCTAACGCGGCCTAATGCGGTCTAACGTGACCTAACGCGGCCTAATGCGGTCTAACGCGGTCTAAAGCGGCCTAACACGGTCTAAAGCGTTAGGAAAGCTAAGGCTAGCTTTTTCAAACAGAAATTTGCATCCTGTAGTACAAATTCAAAAAAAGTTCTGGGACACTGTAAAGTCCATGGAGAATAAGAGCACCTCCTCCCAGCTGCCCACTGCTCTGAGGATAGGAAACACTGTCACCAACAATACATCCACTATCATTGAGAATTTCAACAAGCATTTCTCTACGGCTGGCCATGCTTTCCACCTGGCTACCCCTACCCCGGTCAACTGCCCGGCACCCTCCACAGCAACCCGCCAAAGCCCCCACCATTTCTCCTTCACCCAAATCCAGATAGCTGATGTTCTAAAAGAGCTGCAAAATCTGAACCCCTACAAATCAGCCAGGCTAGACAATCTAGACCCTCTCTTTCTAAAACTATCTGCCGAAATTGTTGCAACCCCTATTAATAGCCTGTTCAACCTCTCTTTCGTATCGTCTGAGATTCCCAAAGATTGGAAAGCTGCCGCGGTCATCCCCCTCTTCAAAGGGGGTGACACTCTAGACCCAAACCGCTACAGACCTATATCTATCCTACCCTGTCTTTATAAGGTCTTCAAAAGCCAAGTTAATAATCAGATTACCGACCATTTCGAATCCCACCTTACCTTCTCTGCTATGCAATCTGGTTTCAGAGCTCGTCATGGGTGCACCTCAGCCACGCTCAAGGTCCTAAACAACATCATAACCGCCATCGATAAGAGACATTACTGTGCAGCCGTATTCATCGACCTGGCCGAGGCTTTCGACTCTGTCAATCACCACATTCTTATTGGCAGACTCGACAGCCTTGGTTTCTCAAATGATTGCCTCGCCTGGTTTACCAACTACTTCTCTGATAGAGTTCACTGTGTTAAATCGGAGGGCCTGTTGTCCAGATCTCTGGCAGTCTCTATGGGGGTGCCACAGGGTTCAATTCCCGGGCCGACTCTCTTCTCTGTATACATCAATGACGTCGCTCTTGCTGCTGGTGATACTCTGATCCACCTCTATGCAGACGACACCATTCTGTATACTTCTGGCCTTTCTTTGGACACTGTGTTAACTAACCTCCAGACGAGCTTCAATGCCACACAACTCTCCTTCCGTGGCCTCCAACTGCTCTTAAATGCAAGTAAAACTAAATGCATGCTCTTCAACCGATCGCTGCCTGCACCTGCCCGCCCGTCCAGCATCACTACTCTGGACGGTTCTGACTTAGAATATGTGGACAACTACAAATACCTAGGTGTCTGGTTAGACTGTAAACTCTCCTTCCAGACTCACATTAAGCATCTCCAATCCAAAATTAAATCTAGAATCGGCTTCCTACATCGTAACAAAGCATCCTTCACTCATGCTGCCAAACATACCATCGTAAAACTGACCATCCTACCGATCCTCGACTTCGGCGATGTCATCTATAAAATAGCCTCCAACACTCTACTCAACAAACTGGATGCAGTCTATCACAGTGCCATCCGTTTTGTCACCAAAGCCCCATACACTACCCACCATTGCGACCTGTACGCTCTCGCTGGTTGGCCCTCGCTTCATACTCGTCGCCAAACCCACTGGCTACAGGTTATCTACAAGTCTCTGCAAGGTAAAGCCCTGCCTTATCTCAGCTCACTGGTCACTATAGCAGCACCCACTCGTAGCACGCGCTCCAGCAGTTATATCTCACTGGTCACCCCCAAAGCGAATTCCTCCTTTGGCCGCCTTTCCTTCCAGTTCTCTGCTGCCAATGGCTGGAACGAACTGCAAAAATCACTGAAGCTGGAGACTCATATCTCCCTCACTAGCTTTATGCTCCAGCTGTCAGAGCAGCTCACAGATCACTGCACCTGTAAACAGAGGTAAACAGCCCATCTATCTACCTCATCCCCATACTGTATTTATTTATTTATCTTGCTCCTTTGCACCCCAGTATCTCTACTTGCACATTCATCTTCTGCACATCTACCATTCCAGTGTTTAATTGCTACATTGTAATTACTTCACCACCATGGCCTATTTATTGCCTTAACTTACCTCTTTTGCACTCACTGTATATATACTTTTTGTTTTCTTTGTTCTACTGTATTATTGACTGTATGTTTGTTTTACTCCATGTGTAACTCTGTGTTGTTGTATGTGTCGAATTGCTATCCATTATCTTGGCCAGATCGCAGTTGCAATTGAGAACTTGTTCTCAACTAGCCTACCTGGTTAAATAAAGGTGAAATTAAAAATAAATAAATAAAAACACGGCCTAACACGGTCTAACACGGTCTAACACGGCCTAACACGGCGTAACGCGGCCTAACGCGGTCTAAAGCGGCGTAACGCGGTATAACGCGGCGTAACACGGCTTAACACGGCCTAACACGGCCTAACACGGCCTAACACGGTCTAACACGGCCTAACACGGTCTAACACAGCCTAACTCCGCTTGCCGTGCGGTAACAAAGAGAACAGTCCATGACTAGGGTCACTAGAGTCTTTGACAATTTGTAGGGCCTTCCTCTGACACCGTCTGGTGTAGAGGTCCTGGATGGCAGGAAGCTTGGCCCCGGTGATGTACTGAGCCGTTCGCACTACCCTCTGTAGCGCCTTGCTCAGAGGCCGAGCAGTTGCCGTACCAGGCGGTGATGCGACCGGTCATATTCAGAGTCAACGTTTGTGATCACTACGTTGATGGTACCTTTACAAGATGACATGACGTTATACCCTGGGTTGTGTTCTGAACACGTTTGTTTATTGTGACGAACGAGTGATTTTTTTTGTTGACAAAGTCTCCATCATGTCTCCATGTTTTATCTGTAGTAGTTAAAGACCATTAGACAGCTGTTCGTCTAGAAGGTTCTGATGAGTGTTTAGATACATATCATGTTTCTATTTATCAACGGAAAGCAACAGATGGTGACTTCAGAATATCACCCTCGGCGGCACGCTCTCTGTGTGTGTGTGTGTGTGTGTGTGTGTGTGTGTGTGTGTGTGTGTGTGTGTGGTGTGTGTGTGTGTGTGTGTGTGTGTGTGTGTGTGCCTGTTCTCACGTGTATGCATGTGTATTTGTATTGATAAACGGCAACATTTTATGAACGCAGAGGTCTTGACCAGACCTAGACTTCCCTCAGGTGTATGATCACACTTTACTGATTTGGATGTAACAGAAATATCACGTCTCAAGACCTTCTATTGTTGCTGCTAAAAAAAAAAAGCTGCTGAAAAACAGTGAAGCAACCATGAAGCACGCAGGGAAGTAATTTCTCTCCTTTATTCACCTAATAAATTGCTCTCTGCCTGCACAAAAAGGCCCCCGTTAACAAGGTGCTTTAAACTGGCTGGCTGGGAGAGGGTGTCACAGAGCAGATAAGGACAAAAAGTGATGTTTTAAAGTCTGAAGCGAGACTGATAACGGCATGATTTCATCCCTCTTTCCACTGTGTTGGTGTGATGTGTAGGGGGTTAGATTACAACGTTAACCTGTTAGGGCTAGGGGGCAGTATTGACACGGCTGGATAAAAAACATACCCGATTTAATCTGGTTACCACTCCTACCCAGTAACTAGAATATGCATATACTTATTACATATGGATAGAAAACACCCTAAATTTTCTAAAACTGTTTGAATGGTGTCTGTGAGTATAACAGAACTCAAATGGCAGGTCAAAACCTGAGAGATTCCTTTACAGGAAGTGGCCTGTCTGACCATTTCTTGAACTTCTATTCCATCTCTATCATTTACTAAGGATCTCTGCTCTAACGTGACACTTCCCACGTCGTCCATAGGCGCTCAGAGCCCGGGAAAAAACAGAATGTCGTCATTCCAGCCCCAGGCTGAAACACATTATCGCCTTTCTCAAGTGGCCGATCAAGGGACACTGGGCTTAGGCGCGTGACCCGACCGCCCCCGCCTTTGGGATTTTTTCCTCTGTTTGCCGAAAAGGAGATTCCCTGTCGGAATATTATCGCTTTTCTACGAGAAAAATGTCGTAAAAATTGATTTTAAACAGCGGTTGACATGCTTCGAAGTACGGTAATGGAATATTTAGAATTTTATTGTCACGAATTGCGCCATGCGCGCGACACTTCTTTACTATTTCGGATAGTGTCTGGAACGCACGAACAAAACGCCGCTATTCGGATATAACGATGGATTATTTTGGACCAAACCAACATTTGTTATTGAAGTAGCAGTCCTGGGTGTGCATTCTGACGAAGACAACAAAAGGTAATCAAACTTTTATAATAGTAAATATGATTATGGTGAGTGCTAAACTTGCCGGGTGTCTAAATAGCGAGCCCGTGATGCCTGGGCTATGTACTTAGAATATTGCAAAATGTGCTTTCACCAAAAAGCTATTTTAAAATCGGACATATCGAGTGCATAGAGGAGCTCTGTATCTATAATTCTTAAAATAATTGTTATGCTTTTTGTGAACGTTTATCGTGAGTAATTAAGTAAAATGTTAGCGAATTCCCCGGAAGTTTGCGGGGGGTATGCTAGTTCTGAACGTCACATGCTAATGTAAAAAGCTGGTTTTTGATATAAATATGAACTTGATTGAACAAAACATGCATGTATTGTATAACATAATGTCCTAGGGTTGTCATCTGATGAAGATCATCAAAGGTGAGTGCTGCATTTAGCTGTCTTCTGGGTTTTGGTGACATTATATGCTGGCTTGAAAAATGGGTGTCTGATTATTTCTGGCTTGGTACTCTGCTGACATAATCTAATGTTTTGCTTTCGTTGTAAAGCCTTTTTGAAATCGGACAGTGTGGCAAGCGTCCCACCTAGCCCATAGAGGTTAAAACACCCATCTCTATGTCCCTCTGTGACAACACGGCTATAATGAACACATACTGTGAAATGCAAACAGAAAGGGCATGTCGCTAACATATTAAAATAGATTGCATTCATTCATTTCCCACTATAAAGAGAAACCAGGCAAGGATGTCCCCTGTCTCCTTTATGATTGGTTTTGTCATTAGAACTGTCATCAATGCCTTGTCCAAGACAAGAAAAATATCCAAGGAATAATTAGTCGATCATTGCATGCTCTCTGATATGCCTTGATCTGGACCCAGAGAGATCCTGGACCAGTCCGTTTGTCGGTCTGTCTCTAGAGGAATGGTATGTTCAGGAGAGGACTGGACCAGCGTGTCTGTCTGTCTGTCTGTCTGTCTGTCTGTCTGTCTGCCTGCCTGTCTTGTCTGTCTTGTCTGTCTTGTCTGTCTGTCTGTTTCCAGAGGAATGGTTTGGTGAGGAGAGGACTGGACCAGCGTGTCTGTCTGTCTGTCTGTCCGTCTGTCTCCAGAGAAATGGTATTGTGTGGAGAAGACTGGACCAGCCTGTCTGTCTGTCTCATGAGATTTGCATGTCTCGATCAAGTGTCGATCTCTCAAGAGTTAACAAGGTCTACTATTTAGCCTTCCAGCAATGAGCAGGCGTCCTGATATTACACCAGCCTGCAGGCTACACTGCCAGAACCTTCTACTACCAGCCTGTAGACTACAACACTACCGGAACCTTCTACTACCAGCCTGTAGACTACAACACTACCAGAACCTTCTACTACCAGCCTGTAGACTACAACACTACCAGAACCTTCTACTACCAGCCTGTAGACTACAACACTACCAGAACCTTCTACTACCAGCCTGTAGACTACAACACTACCAGAACCTTCTACTACCAGCCTGTAGACTACAACACTACCAGAACCTTCTACT
>NC_138306.1:58242500-58257500 GCF_965601325.2 Salmo salar | reverse complement strand
ACGGCGAGTTGAGTTGATGCCAAAGAGCTCCATTTTGGTCTCATCTGACCACAACACTTTCACCCAGTTGTCCTCTGAATCATTCAGATGTTCATTGGCAAACTTCAGACGGGCATGTATATGTGCTTTATTGAGCAGGGGGATCTTGCGGGCACTGCAGGATTTCAGTCCTTCACGGCGTAGTGTGTTACCAATTGTTTTCTTGGTGACTATGGTCCCAGCTGCCTTGAGATCATTGACAAGATCCTCCCGTGTAGTTCTGGGCTGATTCCTCACCGTTCTCATGATCATTGCAACTCCACGAGGTGAGATCTTGCATGGAGCCCCAAGCCGAGGGAGATTGACAGTTCTTTGTTTTTCTTCCATTTGCGAATAATCGCACCAAATGTTGTCACATTCTCACCAAGCTGCTTGGCGATGGTCTTGTAGCTCATTCCAGCCTTGTGTAGGTCTACAATCTTGTCCCTGACATCCTTGGAGAGCTATTTGGTCTTGGCCATGGTGGAGAATTTGGAATCTGATTGATTGATTGCTTCTGTGGACAGGTGTCTTTTATACAGGTAACAAACTGAGATTAGGAGCACTCTCTTTAAGAGTGTGCTCCTAATCTCAGCTCGTTACTTGTATAAAAGACACCTGGGAGCCAGAAATCTTTCTGATTGAGAGAGGGTCAAATACTTATTTCCCTCATTAAAATACAAATCAATTTATAACATTTTTGACATGCGTTTTTCTGGATTTTTTTGTTGTTATTTTGTCTCTCACTGATCAAATAAACCTACCATTAAAATGATAGACTGATCCTTTCTTTATCAGTGGGCAAACGTACAAAATCAGCAGGGGATCAAATACTTTTTTCCCCTCACTGTAGCGTCATAGATGAACTTCTACATTTGGATCTGTCTGGCCTACGAACACTGACGGCATGAATCATCCATAAAGTGAAGCAAGATTAATAAAAATGAGATCAAATAAGATGTTTGATTGACACACACTGGATAAGAGACGTGTGTTGTTTTACAGTGTTGTGTTGTTTACTAACTGAAAGTGTTATTCTTGTGTTATTTGTTACAAAACACATTACACTTAGCAATAGTGAAACATTTTCTTATTATTATTAAATATTGTTTTTTTGCCGCCTATACAACATTCATTTATATGATATATTATATTATATTTTCTAGGATTTTTCATCGGTGTGAAAAATCTGCTTTAGACATTAGATGGATTGTATCAAAGACCGAAGAACATGGCTGACGTTTTACATTCTCCCAACCAATTGTGATATTTTGTGAGTTTAGTTCTTAACTTATTTTGTACATAATGTTGCTGCTACCGTCCCTTATGACCAAAAATTAATTCTGGACATCAGAAGAGCGATTACTCATCGCGGACTACAAGAAACATTTTCCTTTAACGAGTCCGACGAGAAGGATATCCTGCTTTCACTGGAACAGGCCCAGACCCCCCGTCGTTTGCGTGAAGAAAAGCCTGCAGGAAAAGGGGCCGCAGATCGGGCAGCCTTCTAAGAATCCGTAGTCGAGCGAGTAAACTCCCACTGTCATCCGTTTTTCTTGCTAACGTGCAATCATTGGAAAATAAAATTGATGACCTACGATTAAGATTGTCCTACCAACGGGACATTAAAAACTGTAATATCTTATGTTTCACCTAGACGTGGCTGAACGACGATACGGATAATATAGAGCTGGATTTTCCATGCAGCGGCAGGACAGAGACACTACGTCTGGTAAGACGAGGGGCGAGGGTGTGTGTCTACTGTCAATAACAGCTGGTGCACGATGTCTAATATTAAAGAAGTCTCAAGGTATTGCTCACCTGAGGTAGAGAACCTCATGATAAGCTGTAGACCACATTATCTACCAAGAGAGTTTTCATCTCTATAATTCTATTTACCACCACAAACCAAAGCTGGCACTAAGACCGCTCTCAACCAACAAGGCCATAAGCAAACAAGAAAATGCTCACCCAGAAGCGGCGATCCTTGTGGCCGGGGACTTTAATGCAGGCAAACTTAAATCAATCAGTTTTACCACATTTTTACCAGCATGTCACCTTCACTCCACACACAGAGACTCGTACAAAGCTCTCCCTCGCCCTCCATTTGGAAAATCTGACCATAACTCTATCCTCCTGATTCCTGCTTACAAGCTAAAACTAAAGCCGGAAGTGCCAGTGACTCGCTCAATACGGTAGTGGTCAGATGACGCGGATGTTAAGCTACAGGACTGTTTTGCTAGCACAGACTGGAATATGTTCCTGGGATTCATCCAATGGCATTGAGGAGTATACCACCTCAGTCATGGGCTTCATCAATAAGTGCATCGACAATGTCGTCCCCACAGTGACCGCACATACATATCCCAACCAGAAGCCATGGATTACAGGCAACATCCGCATTGAACTAAAGGTTAGAGCTGCCGCTTTCAAGGAGCGGGAGACTAATCCGGACCCTTATAAGAAATCCCGCTATGCCCTCAGACGAACAATCAAACAAGCAAAGCATCCATACAGGACTAAGATTGAATTCTACTACACCGGCTCTGACGCTCGTCAGATGTGGCAGAGCTTGAAAACTATTACGGACTACAGAGGGAAATCCAGACGCGAACTGCCCATAGTCCCTGTGCCCAAGGAAGCGAAGGTAACCTGCCTAAATGATTACCACCCTGTAGCACTCACATCAGTAGCCATCAAGTGCTTTGAAAGGCTGGTCATGGCTCACATCAACAGCATCCTCCCGGACACCCTTGACCCACTCCAATTTGCATACCGCCCCAACAGATCCACAGATGACGCAATCTCAATCGCACTCCACACTGCCCTTTCCCACCTGGACAAAAGGAACAACTATGTGAAAATGCAATTCATTGACTACAGCTCAGCGTTCAAAACCATGGTGCCCTCAAAGCTCATCACTAAGCTAAGGACCCTGGGACTAAACACCTCCCTCTGCAACTGGATGCTGGACTTCTGGCGGACGACCCCAGGTGGTGAGGGTAGGTAACAACACATCCGCCACGCTGATCCTCAACACGGGGGCACCTCAGGGGTGCGTGTTCAGCCCCCTCCTGTACTCCCTGTTCACTCATGACTGCACGGCCAGGCACGACTCCAACACCATCATTAAGTTTGCAGATCACCGACAACGATAAGACAGCCTATAAAAGGAGGAGGTCAGTGACTTGGCCGTGTCGTGCCAGGACCACAACCTCTCCCTCAACGTCATCAAGACAAAGGAGATGATTGTGGACTACAGGAAAAGAAGGACCGAGCACGCACCCATTCTCCTCGACGGGGCTGTAGTGGAGCAGGTTGAGAGCCTCAAGTTCCTTGGTGTCCACATCACCAACAAACTAACATGGTCCAAGCACAACAAGACAGTCGTGAAGAGGGCTGTCTGTACCGGTCTGTACCGGACTCTGTACCGGTAACCCCTGTATATAGCCTCCACATTGAGTCTGTACCGTAACACCCTGTATATAGCCTCCACATTGACTCTGTACCGTAACACCCTGTATATAGCCTCCACATTGACTCTGTACCGATACCCCCTGTATATAGCCTCCACATTGACTCTATACCGGTACCCCCTGTATATAGCCTCCACATTGTCTCTGTACCGGTACCCCTGTATATAGCCTCCATATTGACTCTGTACCGGTACCCCCTGTATATAGCCTCCACATTGACTCTGTACCGTAACACCCTGTATATAGCCTCCACATTGACTCTGTACCGGTACCCCCTGTATATAGCCTCCACATTGACTCTGTACCGGTACCCCCTGTATATAGCCTCCACATTGTACCCGTACCCCCTGTATATAGCCTCCACATTGACTCTGTACCGGTACCCCCTGTATATAGCCTCCACATTGACTCTGTACCGGTACTCCCTGTATATAGCCTCCACATTGACTCTGTACCGGTACCCCCTGTATATAGCCTCCACATTGAGTCTGTACCGTAACACCCTGTATATAGCCTCCACATTGACTCTGTACCGTAACACCCTGTATATAGCCTCCACATTGACTCTGTACCGGTACCCCCTGTATATAGCCTCCACATTGACTCTGTACCGGTACATCCTGTATATAGCCTCCTCAATGACTCTGTACCGGTACCCCCTGTATATAGCCTCCACATTGACTCTGTACCGGTACCCCCTGTATATAGCCTCCACATTGACTCTGTACCGGTACATCCTGTATATAGCCTCCACATTGACTCTGTACCGTAACACCCTGTACATAGCCTCCACATTGACTCTGTACCGTAACACCCTGTACATAGCCTCCACATTGACTCTGTACCGTAACACCCTGTATATAGCCTCCACATTGACTCTGTACCGGTACCCCCTGTATATAGCCTCCACATTGACTCTGTACCGGTACCCCCTGTATATAGCCTCCACATTGACTCTGTACCGGTACCCCCTGTATATAGCCTCCACATTGACTCTGTACCAGTACCTCCTGTATATAGCCTCCACATTGACTCTGTACCGGTACACCCTGTATATAGCCTCCACATTGACTCTGTACCGGTACCCCCTGTATATAGCCTCCACATTGACTCTGTACCGGTACCCCCTGTATATAGCCTCCACATTGACTCTGTACCAGTACCTCCTGTATATAGCCTCCACATTGACTCTGTACCGTAACACCCTGTATGTAGCCTCCACATTGACTCTGTACCGGTACCCCCTGTATATAGCCTCCACATTGACTCTGTACCGGTACATCCTGTATATAGCCTCCTCATTGACTCTGTACCGGTACCCCCTGTATATAGCCTCCACATTGACTCTGTACCGGTACCCCCTGTATATAGCCTCCACATTGACTCTGTACCGGTACATCCTGTAAATAGCCTCCACATTGACTCTGTACCGTAACACCCTGTACATAGCCTCCACATTGACTCTGTACCGTAACACCCTGTACATAGCCTCCACATTGACTCTGTACCGTAACACCCTGTATATAGCCTCCACATTGACTCTGTACCGGTACCCCCTGTATATAACCTCCACATTGACTCTGTACCGGTACCCCCTGTATATAGCCTCCACATTGACTCTGTACCGGTACCCCCTGTATATAGCCTCCACATTGACTCTGTACCAGTACCTCCTGTATATAGCCTCCACATTGACTCTGTACCGGTACACCCTGTATATAGCCTCCACATTGACTCTGTACCGGTACCCCCTGTATATAGCCTCCACATTGACTCTGTACCGGTACCCCCTGTATATAGCCTCCACATTGACTCAGTACCGGTACCCGATGTATATAGCCTCCACATTGACTCTGTACCGGTACTCCCTGTATATAGCCTCCACATTGACTCTGTACCGGTACCCCCGGTATATAGCCTCCACATTGACTCTGTACCGGTACCCCCTGTATATAGCCTCCACATTGACTCTGTACCGGTACCCCCTGTATATAGCCTCCACATTGACTCTGTACCAGTACCTCCTGTATATAGCCTCCACATTGACTCTGTACCGGTACACCCTGTATATAGCCTCCACATTGACTCTGTACCGGTACCCCCTGTATATAGCCTCCATATTGACTCTGTACCGGTACCCCCTGTATATAGCCTCAACATTGACTCTGTACCGTAACACCCTGTATATAGCCTCCACATTGACTCTGTACCGGTACCCCCTGTATATAGCCTCCACATTGAGTCTGTACCGTAACACCCTGTATATAGCCTCCACATTGACTCTGTACCGTAACACCCTGTATATAGCCTCCACATTGACTCTGTACCGGTACCCCCTGTATATAGCCTCCACATTGACTCTGTACCGGTACATCCTGTATATAGCCTCCTCATTGACTCTGTACCGGTACCCCCTGTATATAGCCTCCACATTGACTCTGTACCGGTACCCCCTGTATATAGCCTCCACATTGACTCTGTACCGGTACATCCTGTATATAGCCTCCACATTGACTCTGTACCGTAACACCCTGTACATAGCCTCCACATTGACTCTGTACCGTAACACCCTGTACATAGCCTCCACATTGACTCTGTACCGTAACACCCTGTATATAGCCTCCACATTGACTCTGTACCGGTACCCCCTGTATATAGCCTCCACATTGACTCTGTACCGGTACCCCCTGTATATAGCCTCCACATTGACTCTGTACCGGTACCCCCTGTATATAGCCTCCACATTGACTCTGTACCGGTACCCCCTGTATATAGCCTCCACACTGACTCTGTACCAGTACCTCCTGTATATAGCCTCCACATTGACTCTGTACCGGTACACCCTGTATATAGCCTCCACATTGACTCTGTACCGGTACCCCCTGTATATAGCCTCCACATTGACTCTGTACCGGTACCCCCTGTATATAGCCTCCACATTGACTCAGTACCGGTACCCGATGTATATAGCCTCCACATTGACTCTGTACCGGTACTCCCTGTATATAGCCTCCACATTGACTCTGTACCGGTACCCCCGGTATATAGCCTCCACATTGACTCTGTACCGGTACCCCCTGTATATAGCCTCCACATTGACTCTGTACCGGTACCCCCTGTATATAGCCTCCACATTGACTCTGTACCAGTACCTCCTGTAAATAGCCTCCACATTGACTCTGTACCGGTACACCCTGTATATAGCCTCCACATTGACTCTGTACCGGTACCCCCTGTATATAGCCTCCATATTGACTCTGTACCGGTACCCCCTGTATATAGCCTCAACATTGACTCTGTACCGTAACACCCTGTATATAGCCTCCACATTGACTCTGTACCGGTACCCCCTGTATATAGCCTCCACATTGACTCTGTACCGGTACCCCCTGTATATAGCCTCCACATTGACTCTGTACCGGTACCCCCTGTATATAGCCTCCACATTGACTCTGTACCGGTACACCCTGTATATAGCCTCCACATCGAGTCTGTACCGTAACACCCTGTATATAGCCTCCACATTGACTCTGCACCGTAACACCCTGTATATAGCCTCCACATTGACTCTGTACCGGTACCCCCTGTATATAGCCTCCACATTGACTCTGTACCGTAACACCCTGTATATAGCCTCCACATTGACTCTGTACCATAACACCCTGTATATAGCCTCCACGTTGACTCTGTACCGTAACACCCTGTATATAGCCTCCACATTGACTCTGTACCGGTACCCCCTGTATATAGCCTCCACATTGACTCTGTACTGGTACCCCCTGTATATAGCCCCCACATTGACTCTGTACCGGTACCCCATGTATATAGCCTCCACATTGACTCTGTACCGGTACTCCCTGTATATAGCCTCCACATTGACTCTGTACCGGTACCCCCTGTATATAGCCTCCACATTGAGTCTGTACCGTAACACCCTGTATATAGCCTCCACATTGACTCTGTACCGTAACACCCTGTATATAGCCTCCACATTGACTCTGTACCGGTACCCCCTGTATATAGCCTCCACATTGACTCTATACCGGTACCCCCTGTATATAGCCTCCACATTGTCTCTGTACCGGTACCCCCTGTATATAGCCTCCATATTGACTCTGTACCGGTACCCCCTGTATATAGCCTCCACATTGACTCTGTACCGTAACACCCTGTATATCCTCCACATTGACTCTGTACCCGTACCCCCTGTATATAGCCTCCACATTGACTCTGTACCGGTACCCCCTGTATATAGCCTCCACATTGACTCTGTACCAGTACCTCCTGTATATAACCTCCACATTGACTCTGTACCGGTACACCCTGTATATAGCCTCCACATTGACTCTGTACCGGTACCCCCTGTATATAGCCTCCACATTGACTCTGTACCGGTACCCCCTGTATATAGCCTCCACATTGACTCTGTACCGGTACCCCATGTATATAGCCTCCACATTGACTCTGTACCGGTACTCCCTGTATATAGCCTCCACATTGACTCTGTACCGGTACCCCCTGTATATAGCCTCCACATTGAGTCTGTACCGTAACACCCTGTATATAGCCTCCACATTGACTCTGTACCGTAACACCCTGTATATAGCCTCCACATTGACTCTGTACCGGTACCCCCTGTATATAGCCTCCACATTGACTCTGTACCGGTACCCCCTGTATATAGCCTCCACATTGACTCTGTTCCGGTACCCCCTGTATATAGCCTCCACATTGACTCTGTACCGGTACCCCCTGTATATAGCCTCCACATTGACTCTGTACCAGTACCTCCTGTATATAGCCTCCACATTGACTCTGTACCGGTACCCCCTGTATATAGCCTCCACATTGTCTCTGTACCGGTACCCCCTGTATATAGCCTCCATTTTGACTCTGTACCGGTACCCCCTGTATATAGCCTCCACATTGACTCTGTACCGTAACACCCTGTATATAGCCTCCACATTGACTCTGTACCGGTACCCCCTGTATATAGCCTCCACATTGACTCTGTACCGGTACCCCCTGTATATAGCCTCCACATTGACTCTGTACCGGTACCCCATGTATATAGCCTCCACATTGACTCTGTACCGGTACTCCCTGTATATAGCCTCCACATTGACTCTGTACCAGTACTCCCTGTATATAGCCTCCACATTGACTCTGTACCGGTACCCCCTGTATATAGCCTCCACATTGACTCTGTACCGGTACCCCCTGTATATAGCCTCCACATTGACTCTGTTCCGGTACCCCCTGTATATAGCCTCCACATTGACTCTGTACCGGTACCCCCTGTATATAGCCTCCACATTGACTCTGTACCAGTACCTCCTGTATATAGCCTCCACATTGACTCTGTACCGGTACCCCTGTATATAGCCTCCACATTGTCTCTGTACCGGTACCCCCTGTATATAGCCTCCATATTGACTCTGTACCGTAACACCCTGTATATAGCCTCCACATTGACTCTGTACCGTAACACCCTGTATATAGCCTCCACATTGACTCTGTACCGTAACACCCTGTACATAGCCTCCACATTATTATTTTACTGCTGCTCTTTAATTAACTGTCCTCAGAGAGGACTTCACAGTCAGATCAGAGAGGATTTCACAGTCAGATCAGAGAGGTGCTGCTGAGAGAGCAGCTGTACAACACACGCACACACACACACACACACACACACACACACACGAGAGAGAGAGAGAGCGATGATAATTAAAAATCAAGGAAAACTATCATCTACATTTTCTACAGTCATCATCCGTATCTCTGGGTGCTGAATAGAAAGAGGTGATATAACATTACCCTGATATTACATTACCCTGGTATTACATTACCCTGATATTACATTACCTTGATATCACAATACCCTGATATTACATTACCCTGATATAACATTACCCTGATATAACATTACCCTGGTATTACATTACCCTGACATTACATTACCCTCCAATAACATTACCCTGCAATAACATTATCCTGCAATAACATTACCCTGATATTACATTACCCTGCAATAACATTACCCTGATATTACATTACCCTGATATCACAATACCCTGACATTACATTACCCTGATATTACATTACCCTGACATTACATTACCCTGACATTACATTACCCTGCAATAACATTACCATGATATAACATTACCCTGATATTACATTACCCTGGTATTACATTACCCTGATATAACATTACCCTGATATAACATTACCCTGACATTACATTACCCTGACATTACATTACCCTGATATAACATCACCCTGACATTACATTACCCCGATATTTCATTACCCCGATATAACATTACCCTGACATGACATTACCCTGATATGACATTACCCTGATATTTCATTACCCTGATATAACATTACCCTGACATTACATTACCCTGATATTACATTACACTGATATAACATTACCCTGACATTACATTACCCTGATATAACATCACCCTGACATTACATTACCCTGATATTACATTACGCTGATATAACATTACCCTGACATTACATTACCCTGATAATACATTACCCTGCTACTACATTACACTGATATTACATTACCCTGGTATTACATTACGCTGATATAACATTACGCTGATAATACATTACCCTGATATTACATTACCCTGGTATTATATTACCCTGACATTACATTACCCTGACATTACATTACCCTGAAATTACATTACCCTGACATAACTTTACCCTGAAATAACATCACCCTGACATTACATTACTCTGATATTACATTACCCTGATATAACATTACCCAGACATTACATTACCCTGATATAACATTACCCTGACTTAACATTACACTGAAATCACATTACCCTGATATTACATTACCCTGATATTACATGTGGAGAAATGTGGATGGCCTTTCCTACCATATATTTGCCATACATACGGAACGCTTCATAAGAGTGTGGTGTGTTTTTGTGTGTAAATGTGTATGCGTGTGTGTGTGTGTGTGTGTGTGTGTGTGTGTGTGTGTGTGTGTGTGTGTGTGTGTGTGTGTGTGTGTGTGAGAAACTGGGTCAGCATTTGGATATGACACGTAACCCTGCAAAGATATGTGAAAATCAGAGAGGGTGCAGAGAGGAGAGGAGGGGGGAGAGGAGGGGGAGGAGGAGAGAGGGGAGAGGATATGAGGAGAGAGAGGAGGAGGAGAGGGGAGATGAGGGGGGAGGAGGAGAGGAGAGGAGAGAGGAGAGGGAAGAGGAAAGGAGGGGGAGGAGGAGGAGAAGATGAGAGGGGGGAGGAGGAGAAGAGAGGAGAGGGGAGAGGATGAGGGGAGGGAAGAGGAAAGAAGGGAGAGGAGAGGAGGAGAGGGGAGGAGAGGGGAGGGGAAAGGGGGAGAGATTGGGGAGAGGAGGAGAGACGAGAGGAGAGAGGATGGGAAAGGAGAGGGGGAGAGAGGAGGAGAGACGAGAGGAGGGGAGAGGAGGGGAGGGGAAAGGAGAGGGGGAGAGATTGGGGAGAGGAGGAGAGACAAGAGTAGGAGACAGGATGGGAAAGGAGAGGGGGAGAGAGGAGGAGAGGGGAGAGGAGAAAAACAGCTCTACAGACAACTACACAAATCACTAGGACAGTCAAGAGATAAACCTCTCTTTTCTTACAGTATAATTACACTTCATTTTAGAGAAAGTTTTGGCTGTTTGTCTGTTGAGGTGAGAACTGACATCTCCTATTCTGTCCTCCATTGTGGTCCTTGTTATGACAAATTCAAATCAACTTTATTTTACACAGCCCTTTTAAACGTCAACAGTTGTCAAAAAAAAGTGTTTTACAGACACCCAGCCTAAAACCCCAACGATGTCTATTTCTACACACGGTGACCATAATGGGTTTCGCTCAGGTTCACAGTCTGAGAATCAGCCCACTGGGCTTCCTCCACTTCCCTTCTGTAATACACACTGTCATCTGTCAGAGGTATCATTTGGTGTTTGAAGCAAACCATGGTGGGATCCTCTCTCTTTGACCAAACAAATACAGTCAAATCAGGAGGAATTTAAATGAGTCCCTAAAGGATCTCTTTTATCCAAACATACACAACATAGAGAATCCGCTTCTCTTTCTCTGCAACATGACCTGCTAAAACCCTGGCCTTCTACTTCCTGGTTGCACATGCAAAACACCACAAGACCTGCACACTGAAAACACACAACAAGCTAAAACCACGAAGAGATGTTTCCTTTGATTAAAAAAGAAAAGAAAAAGTGAACACTTTCTATAAAAAAAACAAAGGACACCTGCTCTTTCCATGAGACTGACCAGGTGAAAGCTATGATCCCTTATTGATGTCACCTGTTAAATCCACTTCAATCAGTGTAGATGAAGGAGGAGGAGACATTGTTAAAGAAGGATTTTTAAGCCTTGAGACAATTGAGACATGGATTGTGTCTGTGTGCCATTCAGAGGGTGAATGGGGGGGGGGGTCCTCATAACGAGGACTGCAAATCCGTCAAAACTTCCAAAAGGTCTAGACCATTCCATTATGAGACGCAGGTGGACTCTAAAGTTATGCTATATATATTCATCGACTATATCGTAGCAAATGTTTTAAGATAAATATCGATACATTAATAATAGCTCTAAGAATTTTAATCTACAGAAATGATAAATTAATGATTGGGTGATTTCCCCCTAACTTCTAGTGGGGTGAAAGATGCCCAGTTTTCCCTTATGGCTCAAGGGAAAGATCCCAAGTATTTCATAAAGCCGTTTTTGACATCAGCGGTTGACAAAAAAAAGTATATAATGCAAAAGTATATACAATTAGAAAACACTGTAGCTAACAATCTGACCTGTGTTCTAAAGTCAACATCAATGCTTGTGATTGTTATGGAAAATCAGATTTAAACATAGTCATGTAATTCAGTCAATAAATTTGCTTACTCTGCTAAATGATAACAGCTCCGGGCCCTTGAGTGACACCTTTACAAGTTTACACTTTAACACGTGTGTTATGATATTTATCCTGACTCTGAGCAGTGTGCATGTTGAGGAGGATGGTGCTTTCGCTGGTTCAAATGAGAGAGACAGAGAGAGAGAGGGAGATAGAGAGGGAGTCGCAACTCTAAATAACAGTGACCCCTGCTGGTGGCTAGGTGGAACAGCAGCATGTCTGTCTGCTTTATCATGACTGTCTGTCTGCCCTACCATGTCTGTCTGTCTGCCCTAACGTGTCTGCCTATCTGTCTGTTTGTCTGCTCTGTCATATTTGTCTGCCTGCCTCTCTGTCTGTCCATGTCCATATCTGTCAGCCTGTCTGTCTGTCTGTGTCAGTTTGTCTGTCTGCCCTATCATGTCTTGTTTGGATAAGTTTATTGGTAACGTTTGGGATTCATTTTGTATGCATTTTGAAGGAGGGAAACCGAGTGGATTATTGACTGAATCGCGCCAGCTAAACTGAGTTTTTATGGATATAAAGAAGGACTTTATCAAACAAAAGGACCATTTGTAATGTAACTGGGACCTTTTGGAGTGCCAACAGAAGAAGATCTTCAAAAGTAAGGCATATATTATATCGCTATTTCTGACTTTCGTGTCGCAACTCCCTGGTTGAAAATGATTTGTTATTCATTTGTGTGCTAGACGCTGTCCTCAGATAATCGCATGGTTTGCTTTCACCGTAAAGCCTTTTTTGAAATCTGACATGGCGGCTGGATTAACAACAAATTAAGCTTTATTTTGATGTATTGCACTTGTGATTTCATGAAAGTTAAATATTTATAGTAATTTAATTTGAATTTCGTGCTCTGCAATTTCACCGGATGTTGGGCAGATGGGACGCATATAGAGATGGCATCATCTGTGAATCTGTTGGGGCGGTAGGCAAATTGAAGTGGGTCTAGGGTTTCTGGGATAATGGTGTTGATGTGAGCCATGACCAGCCTTTCAAAGCACTTCATGGCTACGGACGTGAGTGCTACGGGTCTGTAGTCATTTAGGCAGGTTGCCTTTGTGTTCTTGGGCACAGGGACTATGGTGGTCTGCTTGAAACATGTTGGTATTACAGACTCAATCAGGGACATGTTGAAAATGTCAGTGAAGACACCTGCCAGTTGGTCAGCACATGCCCGGAGCACACGTCCTGGTAATCCGTCTGGCCCCGCAGCCTTGTGTATGTTGACCTGTTAAAGGTCTTACTCACATCAGCTACGGAGAGCGTGATCACACAGTCGTCCGGAACAGCTGATGCTCTCATGCATGCCTCAGTGTTGCTTGCCTCAAAGCGAGCATAGAAGTGATTTAGCTCGTCTGGTAGGCTCGTGTCACTGGGCAGCTCGCGGCTGTGCTTCCCTTTGTAGTCTGTAATAGTTTGCAAGCCCTGCCACATAAGACGAGCGTCGAAGTCTGTGTAGTATGATTCAATCTTAGCCCTGTATTGACGCTTTGCCTGTTTGATGGTTCGTCGCAGGGCATAGCAGGATTTCTTGTAAGCTTCCGGGTTAGAGTCCCGCACCTTGAAAGCGGCAGCTCTACCCTTTAGCTCAGTGCGAATGTTGCCTGTAATCCATGGCTTCTGGTTGGGGTATGTACGTACAGTCACTGTGGGGACGATGTCATCAATGTACTTATTGATAAAGCCAGTGACAGATGTGGTGTACTCCTTAATGTCATCGGAAGAATCCCGGAACATATTCCAGTCTGTGATAGCAAAACAGTCCTGTAGTTTAGCATCTGCTTCATCTGACCACTTTTTTTATAGACCGAGTCACTGGTGCTTCCTGCTTTAGTTTTTGCTTGTAAGCAGGAATCAGAAGGATAGAATTGTGGTCGGATTTACCAAATGGAGGGCGAGGGAGAGCTTTGTACGCGTCTCTGTGTGTGGAGTACAGGTGATCTAGAATTTTTTTCCCCTCTGGTTGCACATTTAACATATTGATAGAGATTTGGTAGAACTGATTTAAGTTTCCCTGCATTAAAGTCTCCGGCCACTAGGAGCGCCGCCTCTGGGTGAGTTGTTTCCTGTTTGCTTATTTCCTTATACAGCTGACTGAGTGCGGTCTTAGTGCCGGCATGTGTCTGTGGTGGTAAATAAACAGCCACGAAAAGTATAGCTGAGAACTCTCTAGGCAAGTAGTGTGGCCTGCAATTTATCACAATATACTCTACTTCAGGCGAGCAAGTACTAAAAATAGAACGTTCTTCCAAGAGTCTTGAGATGCTTCTAGGTGCTTTTTTGGCAAAACTTGAGCTAACTTTTTGGATGATATGGATGGGTCCCATTATTTGAAGTTTTGGAAGGGCCTAGTGAAAGTCCTTGACGTGAAACGACCCCCTAAAGTCCACTACTTTAGACCAGAGCCTGGTCTTTGTGCTCCTGGTCTTTGCTCTGGTTCTTCTGCGGCATCATCATGTATCAGCGGAAATAAATAAACCAGGCGGCTGAAGCAGCACAGCGCTGGCAGGAAATAAACCAACTGTATTCTAAGGTTACCTAAGATCTTCATAACACACAACCAAATGATTC
>NC_138306.1:58200000-58240000 GCF_965601325.2 Salmo salar | reverse complement strand
TCGTCGAGCTCCGAGACAAGATTGTGTCATGGCACAGATCTGGGGAAGGGTACCAAAAGGTCCCCAAGAACACAGTGGCTTCCATCATTCTTAAATGGAAGAAGTTTGGAACCACCAAGACTCTTCCTAGAGCTGGCCGGCCGGCCAAACTGAGCAATCGGGGGAGAAGGGCCTTGGTCAGAGAGGTGATCAAGTACCCAATGGTCACCCTGACAGAGCTCCAGAGTTCCTTTGTGGAGATAGGAGAACCTTCCAGAAGGAAACAGGCCTTTATGTTAGAGTGGCCAGATGGAAGCCATTCCTCAGTAAAAGGCACATGACAGCCCACTTGTAGTTTGCCAAAAAGCACCTAAAGTACGCTGAATGACAAGAGTCATGTCTTGAGGAAACCTGACACCATCTCTATGGTGAAGCATGGTGGTGGCAGGGACTGGGAGACTAGTCAGGATCGAGGGAAAGATGAACAGAGCAAAGTACAGAGAGATCCTTGATGAAAACCTGCTCCAGAGCACTCAGGACCTCAGACTGGGGTGAAGGTTCACCTTTCAACAGGACAACGACCCTAAGCACACAGCTAAGACAACGCAGGAGTGGCTTCGGGGGAAGTTCCCGAATGTCCTTGAATGGCCCAGCCAGAGCCCGGACTTGAACCCGATGGAACATCCCTGGAGAGACTTAAAAATAGCTGTGCAGCGACGCTCCCCATCCAACCTGACAGAGCTTGAGAGGATCTGCAGAGAAGAATAGGAGAAACTCCCCAAATACAGGTGTGCCAAGCATGTAGCGTCATACCCAAGAAGACTCAAGGCTGTAATCGCTGCCAAAGGTCCTTCAACAAAGTACTGAGTTAAAGGGGTTGAAAACTTCCGTAAAAATGATTTATTTTTTATATATTTGCAAACATTTCAAAAAACCTGTTCTTGTTTTGTCATTATGGGGTATTGTGTGTAGATTGATGAGGGTAAAAAACTATTTAATACATTTTAGAATAAGGCTGTTACGTAACAAAATGTGGAAAAAGTCAAGGGGTCTGAATGCTTTCCGAATGCACTTTATACTTCCATACATATTTTCAACTGGTTGCGGGGAACCTTCAGACGAGTCTTGTGAGGTCTGTGGGCATCCGAGAGCAGCCGAGACGTGCGTGTTTTGTTAGAGAGTCTCATCTTTTTATAGAAGGGTCATAATAGTCTGTAGGCTAAACCATTCGGATGCTACACACAATTCTTGTGAGAAGACCGATTTTCGGGATATCTCATGGTCTGACAAACACCACAGATGTGGAAGTGCGACAGATGTTTTTTTATTGCATTGGATGTCAATGTACCACATCTCTAGTTTAAACTGCCTGATTTTTATGGAGATTATTTTATCATGCTACAGCCAGGCAAGAGTAGGAAGAGTAGGAAGAGGTTTGGACACAGTGGAACTTGAGGCTCTTGACCTGCTCCAATACCGCCCCATCGATGTGGATGCGGGCGTGCTTGCCCCCCATCTCCTGTAGTCCACGATCAGCTCCTTGGTCTTACTGACATTGAGGTTGATGTTCCGGCACCACACTGCCAGGTCAATGACCTTCGTGTAGGCTGTCTCATTGTTGTTGGTGACCTGTCCTACTGCCACCGTGTCGTAACCCATTTTGATGATGGCGTTGGGAGTCGTGGGTGAACTGGGAGTATAGGAGGGGACTAAGCACACACCCCTGTGGGGCCCCTGTGTTGAGGGTCAGCATGGCAGAGGTGATGTTTCCCATCAGGAAGTTCAGTTGCAGAGGGAGATGTTCAGTCCCAGGGTCCAAAACTTGGTGACTCACTTAGAGGGGACAATGGTGTGGAATGCTAAGCTGTAGTCAATGAACAGCATTCTCACGTAGGTATTCCTCTTATCTAGGTGAGTGAAGGCAGTGTGGAGAGCAATTGAGATTACGTCATCTATGGACCACAAAAATGTGCTAACATCAGTGGGGGGAAAAAGTATTTGATCCCCTGCTGATTTTGTACGTTTGCCCACTGACAAAGAAAGGATCGGTCTATAATTTTAATGGTAGGTTTATTTGAACAGTGAGAGACAGAATAACAACAAAAATATCCAGAAAAACGCATGTCAGAAATGTTATAAATTGATTTGCATTTTAATGAGGGAAATAAGTATTTGACCCCCTCTCAATCAGAAAGATTTCTGGCTCCCAGGTGTCTTTTTTACAGGTAACGAGCTGAGATTAGGAGCACACTCTTAACCTGTTGGGGATAGGGGGCAGTATTTGCACGGCCGGATAAAAAACGTACCCGATTTAACCTCTCTAGGGTAGGGGGCAGTATTTGCACGGCCGGATAAAAAACGTACCCGATTTAATCTGGTTATTACTACTGCCCAGAAACTAGAATATGCATATAATTGTTTGATTTGCATAGAAAACACCCTAAAGTTTCTAAAACTGTTTGAATGGTGTCTGTGAGTATAACAGAACTCATATGGCAGGCAAAAACCTGAGAAGATTCCTTACAGGAAGTGCCCTCTCGGACCATTTCTTGGCCTTCTACACTCTCTTTATTGAAAACTGAGGATCTCTGCTGTAACGTGACACTTCCTACGGCTCCCATAGGCTCTCAGAAGGCGGCAGAACGTTGAATGATGACTTTGCAGGCCATGGCTGAAAAACAGTAGCGCATTTGGTAAGTGGTCGATCAGAGAACAATGAGACTGGCACACGCGTGCACGAGAAGAGTCCATTTTAGATTTTTTGTCTTTGAACGAAAACAAGGTTTCCCGGTCGGAATATTATCACTTTTTTACGACAAAAATCGCATAAAAATTGATTTTAAACAGCGTTTGACATGCTTCGAAGTACGGTAATGGAATATTTAGAAATGTTTTGTCACGATACGCGCCGGCGCGTCACCCTTATCCTCTCTAGGCTAGGCGGGACGAATTCGTCCCACCTACGTAACAGCCACTGCAAGCCTGTGGCGCGATTTTCAAAACGTTAAAAATCCTATTACTTCAATTTCTCAAACATATGACTATTTTACAGCCATTTAAAGACAAGACTCTCGTTAATCTAACCACACTGTCCGATTTCAAAAAGGCTTTACAACGAAAGCAAAACATTAGATTATGTCAGCAGAGTACCAAGCCAGAAATAATCAGACACCCATTTTTCAAGCCAGCATATAATGTCACCAAAACCCAGAAGACAGCTAAATGCAGCACTCACCTTTGATGATCTTCATCAGATGACAACCCTAGGACATTATGTTATACAATACATGCATGTTTTGTTCAATCAAGTTCATATTTATATCAAAAACCAGCTTTTTACATTAGCATGTGACGTTCAGAACTAGCATACCCCCCGCAAACTTCCGGGGAATTCGCTAACATTTTACTAAATTACTCACGATAAACGTTCACAAAAAGCATAACAATTATTTTAAGAATTATAGATACAGACCTCCTCTATGCACTCGATATGTCCGATTTTAAAATAGCTTTTTGGTGAAAGCACATTTTGCAATATTCTAAGTACATAGCCCAGGCATCACGGGCTCGCCATTTAGACACCCGGCAAGTTTAGCACTCACCATAATCATATTTACTATTATAAAAGTTTGATTACCTTTTGTTGTCTTCGTCAGAATGCACACCCAGAACTGCTACTTCAATAACAAATGTTGGTTTGGTCCAAAATAATCCATCGTTATATCCGAATAGCGGCGTTTTGTTTGTGCGTTCCAGACACTATCCGAAATAGTAAAGAAGTGTCACGCGCATGGCGCAATTCGTGACAATAAAATTCTAAGTATTCCATTACCGTACTTCGAAGCATGTCAACCGCTGTTTAAAATCAATTTTTACGACATTTTTCTCGTAGAAAAGCGATAATATTCCGACAGGGAATCTCCTTTTCGGCAAACAGAGGAAAAAATCCCAAAGGCGGGGGCGGTCGGGGTCACGAGCATAAGCCCAGTGTCCCTTGATCGGCCACTTGAGAAAGGCGATAATGTGTTTCAGCCTGGGGCTGGAATGACAACATTCTGTTTTTTCCCGGGCTCTGAGCGCCTATGGACGACGTGGGAAGTGTCACGTTAGAGCAGAGATCCTTAGTAAATGATAGAGATGGAAAAAAAGTTCAAGAAATGGTCAGACAGGCCACTTCCTGTAAAGGAATCTCTCAGGTTTTGACCTGCCATTTGAGTTCTGTTATACTCACAGACACCATTCAAACAGTTTTAGAAAATTTAGGGTGTTTTCTATCCATATGTAATAAGTATATGCATATTCTAGTTACTGGGTAGGAGTGGTAACCAGATTAAATCGGGTATGTTTTTTATCCAGCCGTGTCAATACTGCCCCCTATCCTAAACAGGTTAATTACCCTTCGGATAGTGTCTTGAACGCACGAACAAAACAGAGGATATTTGAACATAACTATGGATTATTTTGAACCAAACCAACATTTGTTATTGAAGTAGAAGTCCTGGGAGTGCATTCTGACGAAGAACAGCAAAGGTAATCCAATTTTTCTTATAATAAATCTCAGTTTGGTGAGTGCCAAACTTGGTGGGTGTCAAAATAGCTAGCCTGTGATGGCGAGCTATCTACTCAGAATATTGCAAAATGTGCTTTTGCAGAAAAGCTATTTTAAAATCGGACATAGCGATTGCATAAAGGAGTTCTGTATCTGTAATTCTTAAAATAATTGTTATGTATTTTGTGAACGTTTATCGTGAGTAATTTAGTAAATTCACCGGAAGTGTTCGGTGGGAATGCTAGTCACATGCTAGTCACATGCTAGTCACATGCTAATGTAAAAAGCTGGTTTTTGATATAAATATGAACTTGATTGAACAAAACATGCATGTATTGTATAACATAATGTCCTAGGAGTTTCATCTGATGAAGATCATAAAAGGTTAGTGCTGCATTTAGCTGTGGTTTTGGTTTTTGTGACATTAAATGCTAGCTTGAAAAATGGATGTCTGATTATTTCTGGCTGGGTACTCTGCTGACATAATCTAATGTTTTACTTTCGTTGTAAAGCCTTTTTGAAATCGGACAGTGTGGTTAGATTAACGAGAGTCTTGTCTTTAAAATGGTGTAAAATAGTCATATGTTTGAGAAATTGAAGTAATAGCATTTCTAAGGTATTTGAATATCGCGCCACGGGATTCCACTGGCTGTTGAGTAGGTGGGACGCAAACGTCCCACCTAGCCCAGAGAGGTTAAAGGGAGTGCTCCTAACCGCAGCTTATTACCTATAAAAAAGACACCTGTCCACAGAAGCAATCAATCTATCAGATTCCAAACTCTCCACCATGGCCAAGACCAAAGAGCTCTCCAAGGATGTCAGGGACAAGATTGTAGACCTACACAAGGCTGGAATGGTCTACAAGACCATCGCCAAGCAGCTTGGTGAGAAGGTGACAACATTTGGTGCGATTATTCAAAATGGAAGTGACACAAAAGAACTGTCAATATCCCTCGGCCTGGGGCTCCATGCAAGATCTCACCTCTTGGAGTTGCAATGATCATGAGAACGGTGAGGAATCAGCCCAGAACTACACGGGAGGATCTTGTCAATGATCTCATGGCAGCTGGGACCATAGTCACCAAGAAAACAATTGGTAACACACTACGCCGTGAAGGACTGAAATCCTGCAGCGCCCGCAAGGTCCCCCTGCTCAAGAAAACATATATATGCCCGTCTGAAGTTTGCCAATGAACATCTGAATAACTCAGAGGACAACTGGGTGAAAGTGTTGTGGTCAGATGAGACCAAAATGGAGCTCTTTGACATCAACTCAACTCGCCGTGTTTGGAGGAGGAGGAATGCTGCCTATGACCCCAAGAACACCATCTCCACCGTCAAACATGGAGGTGGAAACATTATGCTTTGGGGGTGTTTTTCTGCTAAGGGGACAGGACAACTTCACCGCATCAAAGGGACTATGGACGGGGCCATGTACCGTCAAATCTTGTGTGAGAACCTCCTTCCCCCTTCCCTCAGCCAGGGCATTGAAAATGGGTCGTGGATGGGTATTCCAGCATGACAATGACCCAAAACACACGACCAAGGCAACAAAGGAGTGGCTCAAGAAGAAGCCCATTAAAGTCCTGGAGTGGACTAGCCAGTCTTCAGACCTTAATCCCATAGAAAATCTGTGGAGGGAGCTGAAGGTTCGAGTTGCCAAACGTCAGCCTCGAAACCTTAATGACTTGGAGAAGATCTGCAAAGAGGAGTGGGACAAAATCCCTCCTGAGATGTCTACAAGAAACGTCTGACCTCTGTGATTGCCAACAAGGGTTTTGCCACCAAGTACTAAGTAATGTTTTGCAGAAGGGTTCAAATACTTATTTCCCTCATTAAAATGCAAATCATTTTATAACATTTTTGACATGCGTTTTTCTGGATTTTTTTGTTGTTATTCTGTCTCTCACTGTTCAAATAAACCTACTATTAAAATTATAGACTGATCATTTCTTTGTAAGTGGGCAAACGTACAAAATCAGCAGGGGATCAAATACTTTTTTCCCCTCACTGTAGGTACACATAATCCACATGGTTTACAAGAATTGGCAATATGCAAATTGTAGTGAGTTCAGGGTGTCTGGGATGAAGGAGTTGAAATGATGGAATGATGGTAGTCATCTTAAAACATGTGGGGAGACAGACTGAGACAAGGAGAAACAGATTACAGGAAGATAAAAGGGTAGTTTGACTAATAACGAAGGGTTGGGCGATGGGCGTGAAAACATTTGGCGAGGGACAAGGAAAGGGAGGTTCAAGTGGAAGACGGGCCACTGACAGTCCTTTGGTTTTTACATCCTGGTTGGAGCTGTGTGCTGCATACCTTAACAGTGCATCAGTCTGCTGATTGGTTAACTAGGATTTTGGATTTGTTTGTATTTTTTTTGATGCTGTGAATTTCTATTCTTGCAGTTTTTTTCTAGAACAAATAATAATTATCAAGAGACAATATAGTATTGTATATCATAAAACAGACATGATATAGTATTGTATATCATAAAACAGACATGATATAGTATTGTATATCATAAACCAGACATGATATAGTATTGTATATCATAAAACAGACATGATATAGTATTGTATACTATAAAACAGACATGATATAGTATTGTATACTATAAAACAGACATGATATAGTATTGTATATCATAAAACAGACATGATATAGTATTGTATATCATAAAACAGACATGATATAGTATTGCATATCATAAAACAGACATGATATAGTATTGAATACTATAAAACAGACATGATATAGTATTGAATACTATAAACCAGACATGATATAGTATTGTATATCATAAACCAGACATGATATAGTATTGTATACTATAAAACAGACATGATATAGTATTGTATACTATAAAACAGACATGATATAGTATTGTATATCATAAAACAGACATGATATAGTATTGAATACTATAAACCAGACATGATATAGTATTGAATACTATAAACCAGACATGATATAGTATTGTATATCATAAAACAGACATGATATAGTACTGAATACTATAAACCAGACATGATATAGTATTGTATATCATAAAACAGACATGATATAGTATTGTATATCATAAAACAGACATGATATAGTATTGTATATCATAAAACAGACATGATATAGTATTGAATACTATAAACCAGACATGATATAGTATTGTATACTATAAACCAGACATTATATAGTATTGAATACTATAAACCAGACATGATATAGTATTGTATATCATAAAACAGACATGATATAGTATTGTATATCATAAACCAGACATGATATAGTATTTTATATCATAAAACAGACATGATATAGTATTGTATATCATAAAACAGACATGATATAGTATTGTATATCATAAACCAGACATGATATAGTATTGTATATTATAAAACAGACATGATATAGTATTGTATATCATAAAACAGACATGATATAGTATTGTATATCATAAACCAGACATGATATAGTATTGTATAATATAAAACAGACATGATATAGTATTGTATACTATAAACCAGACATGATATAGTACCCTATACTATAAAACAAACATAATATTGTAATGTATACTATAAAACAGACATGATTTAGTATTGTATACTATAAAACAGACACGATACAGTATTGTATACTATAAAACAGACATGATATAGTACTGTATACTATAAAACAGACATGAATACATACAGAAGATCATATAATAATAATAATAATAATAATAATAAATCATATATTAATGAAGTCAGGAATTTGCTTTTATCTAAAATCAAAGGCATGTTCACAAATCTATTAAACGGTACCTCGGTGGGAGAACAGAGCAGCCTTCTCAAGAAATATGTAGACTTTTGTTTTGAACAAAAATTAATTAGTTTATTTTATTTTAATACATGAAGATGCTTGCTGCAATGAATGTGGTATCTAATTTGTATTTAGTAAAATACAGTCCTTGATGAGTAATTCCCAAAGGCTAGGCCCTGGTTGTTCTGGTGGAAGCATAAAATCCTTGAATTATAGGATACTTAAGGGAAGAGCCTAGTACTTTCCAGAGATTGTTGACGGCTGGTGTGTGTGTGTGTGTGTGTGTGTGTGTGTGAGTGTTTAGACTACAATAGCTGTCTCTGAGGTAGAACTCTATTCTGAGTGAGGATAAGGTATACCCAAAATGGCAGCCTATTCCCTACATAGTACACTACTTTTGACCAAAACCCTATGGAACCTAAGGGGATATGGTTCCATTTGAGACACTAGCCTGATCCTTCCACTGTGGTCTGCTAAAACTACCTAGAGCAAATCACTCCAGCTACTGTAATCCTATAGGGATAAAATTGTGGATGAATTTTAAATATGATTTTACTATAACTTTAATCATAACACGTCATGCTTTCAGTAACTATTGGCGCTGTGTAGTTGTGATTATGTTGTATGTTCTTGTACACAGAGTATACAAAACATTAGGAACACCTTCCTAATATTGAGATGCCCCCTTTTGTCCTCAGAACAGCCTCAATTCATCGGGTCATGGACTCTACAAGGTGTCGACAGCGTTCCACAGGGACGCTGGTCCATGTTGACTCCAATGCTTCCCACAGTTGTGTCAAGTTGGCTGGATGTCCTTTGGGTGGTGGACCATTCTTGATAAACACAGGAAACTGTTGAGTGTGAAAAACCCAGCAGCGTTGAAGTTCTTGACACCAATCGGTGCACCCGGCACCTACTACCATACCCCGTTTAAAGGCACTTCAATATTTAGTCTTGTCCATTCACCCTCTGAATGGTACACATACACAAGCCATGTCTCAAGGCTTAAATATCCTTCTTTAACCATGTCTCCTCCCCTTCATCTACACTGATTGAAGTGGATTTAACAGGTGACATCAGTAAGGGATCATAGCTTTCACCTGGATTCACCTGGTCAGTCTGTGGTCATGGAAAGAGCAGTTGTTCCTAATGTTTTGTACACTCAGTGTAGTTTATTTTTAGGTATCTGTACTGGTGCCTGCATAATTGCCCTTTGTGGGATAAATTAAGTATTTTGAATTGAATTGATTATCTCACAACAATTTCTCTTCTGTGGAATTGATTTCCACAGGCTTCAAAGCAGCAGAGGAACAGAACCCAGAACCTAACAGTGAAAATACTAGAAGACAGTGGCCCTGACCTCCACTTATATACATTCTATATCAATACTAGGAGACAGTAGCCCTGACCTTCACTTATATACATTTTATATCAATACTAGAAGACAGTAGCCCTGACCTTCACTTATATACATTTTATATAAATACTAGAAGACAGTAGCCCTGACCTTCACTTATATACATTTTATATCAATACTAGAAGACAGTAGCCCTGACCTTCACTTATATACATTTTATATCAATACTAGAAGACAGTAGCCCTGACTTTCACTTATATACATTTTATATCAATACTAGAAGACAGTAGCCCTGACCTTCACGTATACATTTTATATCAATACTAGAAGACAGTAGCCCTGACCTTCACTTATATACATTTTATATCAATACTAGAAGACAGTAGCCCTGACCTTCACTTATATACATTTTATATCAATACTAGAAGACAGTAGCCCTGACCTTCACTTATATACATTTTATATCAATACTAGAAGACAGTAGCCCTGACCTTCACTTATATACATTTTATATCAATACTAGAAGACAGTGGCCCTGACCTTCACTTATATACATTTTATATCAATACTAGAAGACAGTAGCCCTGACCTTCACTTATATACATTTTATATCAATACTAGAAGACAGTAGCCCTGACCTTCACTTATATACATTTTATATCAATACTAGAAGACAGTAGCCCTGACCTTCACTTATATACATTTTATATCAATACTAGAAGACAGTAGCCCTGACCTTCACTTATATACATTTTATATCAATACTAGAAGACAGTAGCCCTGACCTTCACTTATATACATTTTATATCAATACTAGAAGACAGTGGCCCTGACCTTCACTTATATACATTTTATATCAATACTAGAAGACAGTAGCCCTGACCTTCACTTATATACATTTTATATCAATACTAGAAGACAGTAGCCCTGACCTTCACTTATATACATTTTATATCAATACTAGAAGACAGTGGCCCTGTCCTTCACTTATATACATTTTATATCAATACTAGAAGACAGTAGCCCTGACCTTCACATATACATTTTATATCAATACTAGAAGACAGTAGCCCTGACCTTCACTTATATACATTTTATATCAATACTAGAAGACAGTAGCCCTGACCTTCACTTATATACATTTTATATCAATACTAGAAGACAGTAGCCCTGACCTTCACTTATATACATTTTATATCAATACTAGAAGACAGTAGCCCTGACCTTCACTTATATACATTTTATATCAATACTAGAAGACAGTAGCCCTGACCTTCACTTATATACATTTTATATCAATACTAGAAGACAGTAGCCCTGACCTTCACTTATATACATTTTATATCAATACTAGAAGACAGTGGCCCTGACCTTCACTTATATACATTTTATATCAATACTAGAAGACAGTAGCCCTGACCTTCACTTATATACATTTTATATCAATACTAGAAGACAGTAGCCCTGACCTTCACTTATATACATTTTATATCAATACTAGAAGACAGTGGCCCTGTCCTTCACTTATATACATTTTATATCAATACTAGAAGACAGTAGCCCTGACCTTCACATATACATTTTATATCAATACTAGAAGACAGTAGCCCTGACCTTCACTTATATACATTTTATATCAATACTAGAAGACAGTAGCCCTGACCTTCACGTATACATTTTATATCAATACTAGAAGACAGTAGCCATGACCTTCACGTATATACATTTTATATCAATACTAGAAGACAGTAGCCCTGACCTTCACGTATATACATTTTATATCAATACTAGAAGACAGTAGCCCTGACCTTCACATATACATTTTATATCAATACTAGAAGACAGCAGCCCTGACTGTCACTTGGCATAACATCAGTGATATACACAGTTTATATCAATAACAGAGGATTGCATTTCTGTAATATAAATCGACGTTTCATATCCCCAAAGCAGATCGTGGAAAGACAGATATTCTTCGAAAGATAAAAAAAGATAACTGTTTATAAAATATTTGAGATAAGAAGTGTTCTTTCAGTACAGAGAGAGGATAGAGGAGAGGAGAGGAGAGGAGAGGAGAGGAGAGGACGGGAGAGGAGAGGCTCCACAACATTAAACCAGTTATTCAACCCTCCAGTAACTCCACAACAACATTAATCCAGTTATTCAACTCTCCAGTAACTCCACAACAACATTAATCCAGTTATTCAACTCTCCAGTAACTCCACAACAACATTAATCCAGTTATTCCATCCTCCAGTAACTCCACAACATTAATCCAGTTATTCAACCCTCCAGTAACTCCACAACATTAATCCAGTTATTCAACTCTCCAGTAACTCCACAACATTAATCCAGTTATTCAACCCTCCAGTAACTCCACAACATTAATCCAGTTATTCAAACCTCCAGTAACTCCACAACAACATTAATCCAGTTATTCAACTCTCCAGTAACTCCACAACAACATTAATCCAGTTATTCAACCCTCCAGTAACTCTACAACATTAATCCAGTTATTCAAACCTCCAGTAACTCCACAACAACATTAATCCAGTTATTCAACTCTCCAGTAACTCCACAACAACATGAATCCAGATATTCAACTCTCCAGTAACTCCACAACATTAATCCAGATATTCAACTCTCCAGTAACTCCACAACAACATTAAACCAGTTATTCAACCCTCCAGTAACTCCACAACAACATTAATCCAGTTATTCAAACCTCCAGTAACTCCACAACAACATTAATCCAGTTATTCAACTCTCCAGTAACTCCACAACAACATTAATCCAGTTATTCAACTCTCCAGTAACTCCACAACAACATTAATCCAGTTATTCAACTCTCCAGTAACTCCACAACATTAATCCAGTTATTCAACTCTCCAGTAACTCCACAACAACATTAATCCAGTTATTCAACCCTCCAGTAACTCCACAATAACATTAATCCAGTTATTCAACCCTCCAGTAACTCCACAACAACATTAATCCAGTTATTCAACCCTCCAGTAACTCCACAACATTAATCCAGTTATTCAACTCTCCAGTAACTCTACAACATTAATCCAGTTATTCAACCCTCCAGTAACTCCACAACAACATTAATCCAGATATTCAACTCTCCAGTAACTCCACAACATTAATCCAGATATTCAACTCTCCAGTAACTCCACAACAACATTAATCCAGTTATTCAACTCTCCAGTAACTCTACAACATTAATCCAGTTATTCAACTCTCCAGTAACTCCACAACAACATTAATCCAGTTATTCAACTCTCCAGTAACTCCACAACAACATTAATCCAGTTATTCAACTCTCCAGTAACTCCACAACATTAATCCAGTTATTCAACTCTCCAGTAACTCCACAACAACATTAATCCAGTTATTCAAACCTCCAGTAACTCCTCAACATTAATCCAGTTATTCAACTCTCCAGTAACTCCACAACATTAATCCAGTTATTCAACCCTCCAGTAACTCCACAACAACATTAATCCAGTTATTCAACTCTCCAGTAACTCCACAACAACATTACTCCAGATATTCAACTCTCCAGTAACTCCACAACAACATTAATCCAGTTATTCAACTCTTCAGTAACTCCACAACATTAATCCAGTTATTCAACTCTCCAGTAACTCCACAACAACATTAATCCAGTTATTCAACCCTCCAGTAACTCCACAACATTAATCCAGATATTCAAATCTCCAGTAACTCCACAACATTAATCCAGTTATTCAACTCTCCAGTAACTCCACAACAACATTAATCCAGTTATTCAACTCTCCAGTAACTCCACAACAACATTAATCCAGTTATTCAACTCTCCAGTAACTCCACAACAACATTAATCCAGTTATTCAACTCTCCAGTAACTCCACAACAACATTAATCCAGTTATTCAACTCTCCAGTAACTCCACAACAACATTAATCCAGTTATTCAACTCTCCAGTAACTCCTCAACATTAATCCAGTTATTCAACTCTCCAGTAACTCCACAACATTAATCAAGTTATTCAACTCTCCAGTAACTCCACAACAACATTAATCCAGTTATTCAACTCTCCAGTAACTCCACAACATTAATCCAGATATTCAAATCTCCAGTAACTCCACAACATTAATCCAGTTATTCAACTCTCCAGTAACTCCACAACAACATTAATCCAGTTATTCAACTCTCCAGTAACTCCACAACAACATTAATCCAGTTATTCAACTCTCCAGTAAATCCACAACATTAATCCAGTTATTCAACTCTCCAGTAACTCCACAACAACATTAATCCAGATATTCAAATCTCCAGTAACTCCACAACAACATTAATCCAGTTATTCAACTCTCCAGTAACTCCACAACAACATTAATCCAGTTATTCAACTCTCCAGTAACTCCACAACATTAATCCAGTTATTCAACTCTCCAGTAACTCCACAACAACATTAAACCAGTTATTCAACCCTCCAGTAACTCCACAACAACATTAATCCAGTTATTCAAACCTCCAGTAACTCCACAACAACATTAATCCAGTTATTCAACTCTCCAGTAACTCCACAACAACATTAATCCAGTTATTCAACTCTCCAGTAACTCCACAACAACATTAATCCAGTTATTCAACTCTCCAGTAACTCCACAACATTAATCCAGTTATTCAACTCTCCAGTAACTCCACAACAACATTAATCCAGTTATTCAACCCTCCAGTAACTCCACAATAACATTAATCCAGTTATTCAACTCTCCAGTAACTCCACAACATTAATCCAGTTATTCAACTCTCCAGTAACTCCACAACAACATTAAACCAGTTATTCAACCCTCCAGTAACTCCACAACAACATTAATCCAGTTATTCAACCCTCCAGTAACTCCACAACAACATTAATCCAGTTATTCAACCCTCCAGTAACTCCACAACATTAATCCAGTTATTCAACTCTCCAGTAACTCTACAACATTAATCCAGTTATTCAACCCTCCAGTAACTCCACAACAACATTAATCCAGTTATTCAACTCTCTAGTAACTCCTCAACATTAATCCAGTTATTCAACCCTCCAGTAACTCCACAACATTAATCCAGTTTACTCAGAGAAAATACAACAGCATCCTTGGTCTCTGAAAATAACAGTGGATAAAAATTGTCATTTCAACGTAAAATAATAAACCTGCACAGCAATATGTTCATGGCAAACTGATTACAATGAGAGAAGAACACCTCGTATTATTATATACTGAACAAATGCAACTTGCAACAATTTCAAAGATGTTATTGATTTACAGTTTATATGAGGAAATCAGTCAATTGAAATAAATTCATTAGGCCCTAATCTATGGATTTCACATGACTGGGAATACAGATATGCATCTGTTGGTCACAGATACCTTTATAAAAGGTAGGGGGTGTGGATCAGAGAACCAGTCAGTATCTGGTGTGACCACCATTTGCCTCATGCAGCGCGACACATCTCCTTCACATAGAGTTGATCAGGCTGTATGGCACGACAATGGGCATCAGGATCTAATTGCGGTATCTCTGCATTCAAATCGCTATCGATAAAATGCATTTGTGTTTGTTGTCCGTAGCTTATGCCTGCCCATACCATAACCCCACCGCCACCATGGGACACTCTGTTCACAATGTTGACGTCAGCAAACCGCTCGCACACACGACACCATACACGCGGTCTACCATCTGCCCGGTACAGTGGAAACCGGGATTCATCCGTGAAGAGCACACTTCTCCAGCGTGCCAGAGGCCATCGAAGGTGAACATTTGACCACTGAAGTCGGTTACGACGCTGAACTGCAGTCACGTGAAGAGATGGTTTCTGACAGTTTGTTTAGAAATTATTTGGTTATGCAAACCCACATTTTCATCATGTGAAGAAGCCTGGGCTGGCGTAGTTTCACGTGGTCTGCGGTTGTGAGGCCGGTTGGAAGTACTGGCAAATTCTCTAAGCCACCTCGGCTTATGGTGGAGAAATGAACTAACAATTAGCTGGCAACAGCTCTGGTGGACATTCCTGCAGTCAGCATGCTAATTGCACACTCCCTTAAAACTTGAGACATCTGTGGCCATTGTGCTGTGGGACAAAGCTGCACATTATAGAGTGGCCTTTTATTGTCCCCAGCACAAGGTGCACCTGTGTAATGATCATGCTGTTTAATCAGCTTCTTGATATGCCACACCTGTCAGGTGGATGGATTATCTTGGCAGAGGAGAAATGCTCACTAACGGGGGATGTAAACAAATTTGTGCACAACATTTTTGAGAAATAAGCTTTTTTTGTGCGTATGGGACATTTCTGGGATCTTTTATTTCAGCTCATGAAACATAAGATCAACACTTTACATGTTGCGTTCATATTTCTGTTTAGTTTAGATCTTTAGTTCCACCTCTTTGAAAAAAAATGTGCACCGTACACATAATCAGATAGGTATCATAATCTTAAGTCAAATAAAAAGCCAAAGAGTTGAGACAGAGAAGATAAGCATGTGGATAATCAAGGGAGATAGGCTGACTGTACTGAGCCAGATCAAATCCAATGGTGTAAACCCCAACAGAACAGAGCTGTTTATAATTCATAAAGGTTAAAACAACTGTTTATTCAGTGAAGGATGATCCTGTTGCATGGCCATCTCACACACACAACTCCCTCCGAAACACTTGTGGAATTGCCGTTTCACACGTGTAAATCATATTTGTAACACGTGAAATGGCTGTTTTTCACACGTTCACCGTAAACACATGAAACCATACACTACCGTTCAAAACGTTTGGGGTCACAAGTACATTAGAGTGTCTAGTTTGAGAAACAGACGCCTCACAAGTCCTCAACTGGCAGTTTCATTAAATAGTACCCGCAAAACACCAGTCTCAACGTCAACGGTGAAGAGGCGACTCCGGGATGCTGGCCTTCTAGCCAGAGTTGCAAAGAAAAAGCCATATCTCAGACTGGCCAATAAAAATAAAAGATTAAAATGGGCAAAAGAACACAGACACTGGACAGAGGAACTCTGCCTAGAAGGCCAGCATCCCGGAGTCGCCTCTTCACTGTTGACGTTGAGACTGGTGTTTTGCGGGTACTATTTAATGAAACTGCGGACTTGTAAGGCGTCTGTTTCTCAAACTAGACACTCTTCTGTACTTGTCCTCTTGCTCAGTTGTGCACCGGGGCCTCCCACTCCTTTTTCTATTCTGGTTAAAGCCAGTTTGCGCTGTTCTGTGAAGGGAGTAGTACAAAGCGTTGTACGAGATCTTTAGTTTCTTTGCAATTTCTCGCATTAATATATAGCTTCATTTCTCAGAACAAGAATTGACTGACGAGTTTCAGAAGAAAGTTATTTGTTTCTGGCCATTTTGAGCCTGTAATCAAACCCACAAATGCTGACGCTCCGGATACTCAACTAGTCTAAAGAAGGCCAGTTTTATTGCTTCTTTAATCAGGACAACATAATTGCAAAAAGGTTTTCCAATGATCAATTAGCCTTTTAAAATGATAAACTTGGATTAGCTAACACAACGTGCCATTGGAACACAGGAGTGATGGTTGCTGATAATGGGTCTCTGTACGCCTATGTAGATATTCCATTAAAAAAATCTGCCGTTTCCAGCTACAATAGTCATTTACAGCATTAACAATGTCTACACTGTATTTCTGATCAAGTTTATGTTATTTTAATGGATCAAAAATGTGTTTTTCTTTCAAAAACAAGGACATTTCTAAGTGACACCAAACTTTAGAATGGCAGTATATATTTGTTATTTCTGAGCCATCCACTCCATTATTATTGTAGTCCTCCACGGTGTTGCATTGATATACATGTATACTTAGTTCTACCACTAGGGGGGGACGCATTCAGAGTGTTGTTGCGGCAGGCGAGCAAATTTCTTCTTCTTCGTTGTACGTTTTTCTGTGAAAATAACAGAGAAGCTAGCTCTCCGTGTCTCCTTATTTTTTTTTATCCTGTTTTCTGGTTTGTACAAATGGTTGCATTTTTTTTTAAATCTAGAGATAACATGTTAACTAAACTTTGTTGAGTTTTCTGGTCATTTTGATGTTTCCTTTAATTGTCTTGACCGAGTGAAAAACCAGTGAGATTTTCCCATTTACTGTAGCCAAGCTAAGTAGCCAGCCAATGAGAACAATATGGCATTTTGGATGATGTAGACATATGAACAACGCTAATTATTTGTATTTTTAGAAGGTTACCTTTTTTACTTAAAAAAAAAAATCTAATGGATGCATGCTACTGTACTCGTTAACCACAAGCTAGCTTAGTGGTTAGCCTTCCATTTCATCTTATCTAGCTATTGTTAGCTTTCTGTTATTGTTAAGTTCCTTTCCGCCTTGATAAGTTCCTTTCCTGAGGATCTCTTTCTCCCCTGACCCATCTGTCTATCTCCTCATTTGAATTCCATGCTGTCACAGTTACCAGCCCTTTCAAGCTTAACATCCTTATCATTTATCGCCCTCCAGGTTCCCTTGGAGAGTTCATCAATGAGCTTGACGTCTTGATAAGTTCCTTTCCTGAGGATGGCTCACCCCTCACAGTTCTGGGTGACTTTAACCTCCCCACGTCTACCTTTGACTCATTTCTCTCTGCCTCCTTCTTTCCACTCCTCTCCTCTTTTGACCTCACCCTCTCACCGTCCCCCCCTGCTCACAAGGCAGGCAATAGGCTTGACCTCATCTTCACTAGATGCTGTTCTTCTACTAATCTCACTGCAACTCCCCTCCAAGTCTCCGACCACTACCTTGTATCCTTTTCCCTCTTGCTCTCATCCAACACTTCTCACTCTGCCCCTACTCGGATGGTATTGCGCCGTCCCAACCTTCGCTCTCTCTCTCCCGCTACTCTCTCCTCTTCCATCCTATCATCTCTTCCCTCTGCTCAATCCTTCTCCAACCTATCTCCTGATTCTGCCTCCTCAACCCTCCTCTCCTCCCTTTCTGCATCCTTTGACTCTCTATGTCCCCTATCCTCCAGGCCAGCTCGGTCCTCCCCTCCTGCTCCGTGGCTCGATGACTCATTGCGAGCTCACAGAACAGGGCTCCGGGCAGCCGAGCGGAAATGGAGGAAAACTCGCCTCCCTGCGGACCTGGCATCTTTTCACTCCCTCCTCTCTACATTTTCCTCTTCTGTTTCTGCTGCTAAAGCCACTTTCTACCACTCTAACTTCCAAGCATCTGCCTCTAACCCTAGGAAGCTCTTTGCCACCTTCTCCTCCCTCCTGAATCCTCCTCCCCCTCCCCCCCTCCTCCCTCTCTGCGGATGACTTCATCAACCATTTTGAAAAGAAGGTCGACGACATCCGATCCTCGTTTGTTAAGTCAAACGACACCGCTGGTCCTGCTCACATTGCCCTACCCTATGCTTTGACCGCTTTCTCCCCTCTCTCTCCAGATGAAATCTTGCATCTTGTGACGGCCAGCCGCCCAACAACCTGCCCGCTTGACCCTATCCCCTCCTCTCTTCTCCAGACCATTTCCGGAGACCTTCTCCCTTACCTCACCTCGCTCATCAACTCATCCTTGACCGCTGGCTACATCCCTTCCGTCTTCAAGAGAGCGAGAGTTGCACCCCTTCTCAAAAAACCTACACTCGAACCCTCTGATGTCAACAACTACAGACCAGTATCCCTTCTTTCTTTTCTCTCCAAAACTCTTGAACGTGCCGTCCTTGGCCAGCTCTCTTGCTATCTCTCTCAGAATTACCTTCTTTATCCAAATCAGTCACGTTTCAAGGCTGGTCATTCAACTGAGACTGCTCTTCTCTGTGTCACGGAGGCTCTCCGCACTGCTAAAGCTAACTCTCTCTCCTCTGCTCTCATCCTTCTAGACCTATCTGCTGCCTTTGATACTGTGAACCATCAGATCCTCCTCTCCACCCTCTCCGAGTTGGGTATCTCCGGCGCGGCTCACTCTTGGATTGCGTCCTACCTGACAGGTCGCTGCTACCAGGTGGCGTGGCGAGAATCCATCTCCGCACCACATGCTCTCACCACTGGTGTCCCCCAGGGCTCTGTTCTAGGCCCTCTCCTATTCTCGCTATACACCAAGTCACTTGGCTCTGTCATATCCTCACATGGTCTCTCCTATCATTGCTATGCAGACGACACACAATTAATCTTCTCCTTTCCCCCTTCTGATAACCAGGTTGTGAATCGCATCTCTGCATGTCTGGCAGACATATCAGTGTGGATGACGGATCACCACCTCAAGCTGAACCTCGGCAAGACGGAGATGCTCTTCCTCCCGGGGAAGGACTGCCCTTTCCATGATCTCGCCATCACGGTGGACAACTCCATTGTGTCCTCCTCCCAGAGTGCTAAGAGCCTCGGCGTGACCCTGGACAACACCCTGTCGTTCTCCGCTAACATCAAGGCGGTGACCCGATCCTGTAGGTTCATGCTATACAACATTCGCAGAGTACGACCCTGCCTTACACAGGAAGCGGCACAGGTCCTAATCCAGGCACTTGTCATCTCCCGTCTGGATTACTGAAACTCCCTGTTGGCGGGGCTCCCTGCCTGTGCCATTAAACCCCTACAACTCATCCAGAATGCCGCAGCCCGTCTGGTGTTCAACCTTCCCAAGTTCTCTCACGTCACCCCGCTCCTCCGCTCCTCTGCACACTCCACTGGCTTCCAGTTGAAGCTCGCATCTACTACAAGACCTTCAGGCTCTGATCAGGCCCTACACCCAAACAAGGGCACTGCGTTCATCCACCTCTGGCCTGCTGGCCCCCCTACCTCTGCGGAAGCACAGTTCCCGCTCAGCCCAGTCAAAACTGTTCGCTGCTCTGGCACCCCAATGGTGGAACAAGCTCCCTCACGACGCCAGGACAGCGGAGTCAATCACCACCTTCCGGAGACACCTGAAACCCCACCTCTTTAAGGAATACCTGGGAGAGGATAAAGTAATCCTTCTAACCCCCCCCCCCCCCTTAAAAGATTTAGATGCACTATTGTAAAGTGGTTGTTCCACTGGATATCATAAGTTGAATGCACCAATTTGTAAGTCGCTCTGGATAAGAGTGTCTGCTAAATGACTTAAATGTAAATGTTATTGTTACCTGTCCATTGGTTTTTCTTACATTTAATACACAGCCTAAACACAATTTTAATGTATTTCAAAATGTGTGATTGTGTTTGCTTTTCTACAAAGAGATGATTTTGAATTAGGGCTGTCAGAGTTAAATCAGTTAACTCAAGATAACTTTTTGTAATTTTAGTGCACTCATTAAAAAAAAAAAGTGATTAATCGCATAGTCTGATATCTTTCAAAATACCAAAAAAAAAATCCAACAAACAGTTTAAAACAACAATACAATGTGAAAACAAGTTGACATTGACAAAATTACACTTTAAAGAAAGTGTGCTTTATAAAACGACCAGGTTTCGCTAACCATTACTTTGGACAAAATCAAGATGTCAATATTCTTCTGCTTTTTACATAAAACATCTAATTACATCGAATTAAAATCGAATAATCTTGACTAATCACACGCAAATCCTGTAATTAACTCGATTAGATTTTTTAAATGTTTGACAGCCCTATTTTGAATTGAACAGTCAATACTGAGATTGAGAGAAATCGATCATGAATTTACATCGGAAGAGAAACCCAGTGTCGGCCCTCTTGTAATGGTCTAAATGTTTCTTTTTGGAAGGGTCCCCCCACAGTTTCAATGTATTTCACCAGTATTTCACCAAACAGACCAAGGAGGGAAACCCCAGTATTTCACCATGCAGACCAAGGAGGGAAACCCCAGTATTTCACCAAACAGACCAAGGAGGGAAACCCCAGTATTTCACCATGCAGACCAAGGAGGGAAACCCCAGTATTTCACCATGCAGACCAAGGAGGGAAACCCCAGTATTTCACCATGCAGACCAAGGAGGGAAACCCCAGTATTTCACCATGCAGACCAAGGAGGGAAACCCCAGTATTTCACCAAACAGACCAAGGAGGGAAACCCCAGTATTTCACCATACAGACCAGGGAGGGAAACCCCAGTATTTCACCATGCAGACCAAGGAGGGAAACCCCAGTATTTCACCAAACAGACCAAGGAGGGAAACCCCAGTATTTCACCATGCAGACCAAGGAGGGAAACCCCAGTATTTCACCAAACAGACCAGGGAGGGAAACCCCAGTATTTCACCATGCAGACCAAGGAGGGAAACCCCAGTATTTCACCAAACAGACCAAGGAGGGAAACCCCAGTATTTCACCATACAGACCAAGGAGGGAAACCCCAGTATTTCACCATGCAGACCAAGGAGGGAAACCCCAGTATTTCACCATACAGACCAGGGAGGGAAACCCCAGTATTTCACCAAACAGACCAAGGAGGGAAACCCCAGTATTTCACCATACAGACCAGGGAGGGAAACCCCAGTATTTCACCATGCAGACCAGGGAGGGAAACCCCAGTATTTCACCATGCAGACCAAGGAGGGAAACCCCAGTATTTCACCAAACAGACCAAGGAGGGAAACCTGGTATATATATAAATATCATTCCTTCATTTATGAGTAATGTTGTGTTGGTAGAGCAGAACATTGTGGAACTTTGGATTTTGGACACTAGCCAGCCAAGCTAGTATTCCACCATTTATACAAGCCCTGGTGACATTCTACAAGCCCTGGTGACATTCTACAAGCCCCGGTGACATTCTACAAGCCCCAGTGACATTATACAAGCCCCAGTGACATTATACAAGCCCTGGTAACATTCTACAAGCCCTGGTAACATTCTACAAGCCCTGGTGACATTCTACTGTGTAGTTGTGTAGTTGTGTAGGGTCAGTGTGTAGTTGTGTAGTTGTGTTGGGTCAGTGTGTAGTTGTGTAGGGTCAGTGTGTAGTTGTGTAGGGTCAGTGTGTAGTTGTGTAGTTGTGTAGGGTCAGTGTGTAGTTGTGTAGGGTCAGTGTGTAGTTGTGTAGTTGTGTAGGGTCAGCGTGTAGTTGTGTAGGGTCAGTGTGTAGTTGTGTAGGGTCAGTGTGTAGTTGTGTAGTTGTGTTGGGTCAGTGTGTAGTTGTGTTGGGTCAGTGTGTAGTTGTGTAGGGTCAGTGTGTAGTTGTGTAGGGTCAGTGTGTAGTTGTGTAGGGTCAGGGTGTAGTTGTGTAGTTGTGTTGGGTCAGTGTGTAGTTGTGTAAAGTCAGTGTGTAGTTGTGTAGTGTTGTAGGGTCAGTGTGTAGTTGTGTAGTTGTGTAGGGTCAGCGTGTAGTTGTGTAGGGTCAGTGTGTAGTTGTGTAGGGTCAGCGTGTAGTTGTGTAGGGTCAGTGTGTAGTTGTGTTGGGTCAGCGTGTAGTTGTGTAGGGTCAGTGTGTAGTTGTGTAGTTGTGTAGGGTCAGTGTGTAGTTGTGTAGGGTCAGCGTGTAGTTGTGTAGTTGTGTAGGGTCAGCATGTAGTTGTGTAGTTGTGTAGGGTCAGTGTGTAGTTGTGTAGGGTCAGTGTGTAGTTGTGTAGGGTCAGCGTGTAGTTGTGTAGGGTCAGCGTGTAGTTGTGTAGTGTTGTAAGGTCAGTGTGTAGTTGTGTAGTTGTGTAGGGTCAGTGTGTAGTTGTGTAGTGTTGTAGGGTCAGTGTGTAGTTGTGTAGGGTCAGCGTGTAGTTGTGTAGTTGTGTAGGGTCAGCATGTAGTTGTGTAGTTGTGTAGGGTCAGCGTGTAGTTGTGTAAGGTCAGCGTGTAGTTGTGTAGGGTCAGTGTGTAGTTGTGTAGATGTGTAGGGTCAGTGTGTAGTTGTGTAGGGTCAGTGTGTAGCTGTGTAGGGTCAGTGTGTAGCTGTGTAGTTGTGTAGGGTCAGTGTGTAGTTGTGTAGTTGTGTAGGGTCAGTGTGTAGTTGTGTAGTTGTGTAGGGTCAGTGTGTAGTTGTGTTGGGTCAGTGTGTAGTTGTGTAGGGTCAGTGTGTAGTTGTGTAGGGTCAGTGTGTAGTTGTGTTGGGTCAGTGTGTAGTTGTGTAGGGTCAGCGTGTAGTTGTGTAGATGTGTAGGGTCAGTGTGTAGTTGTGTTGGGTCAGTGTGTAGTTGTGTAGTTGTGTTGGGTCAGTGTGTAGTTGTGTAGGGTCAGCGTGTAGTTGTGTAGGGTCAGTGTGTAGTTGTGTAGGGTCAGTGTGTAGTTGTGTAGTTGTGTAGGGTCAGTGTGTAGTTGTGTAGGGTCAGTGTGTAGTTGTGTAGGGTCAGTGTGTAGTTGTGTAGGGTCAGCGTGTAGTTGTGTAGGGTCAGCGTGTAGTTGTGTAGGGTCAGCGTGTAGTTGTGTAGGGTCAGCGTGTAGTTGTGTAGGGTCAGTGTGTAGTTGTGTAGGGTCAGTGTGTAGTTGTGTAGGGTCAGTGTGTAGTTGTGTAGGGTCAGTGTGTAGTTGTGTTGGGTCAGCGTGTAGTTGTGTAGTTGTGTAGGGTCAGTGTGTAGTTGTGTAGGGTCAGCGTGTAGATGTGTAGTTGTGTAGGGTCAGCGTGTAGATGTGTAGGGTCAGGTCTTACCTTCTGCGGGGCGAGGTGTGCAGGAGGACCCAGGCTGGCAGGAGGGTCTGTGATGTAGGTCTTCTTAGGGACAGGTTGTGGGTAGCCCTGCTGGGTAGGGGCAGCAGTATAGCTAGGCTGGGGTTTCCAGGCATTTCCTGGTTCTCCCCCGTACCCTCCTGGTTCTCCCCCGTACCCTCCTGGTTCTCCTCCGTACCCTCCTGCTCCCGGGTAGGCCTGCTCTGGGTACCCTATCACAAATGTACATTTACTTATTGTGCCTTTTTTTTTACCAGGTAAGTCACTGAGAACATATTCTTTTTTACAAGAATGACTTGTACATGATACAAACCTATTGAAAAATACAATAATTACACGATATCTGTGTCTTTGTTTTCTCAGTGTCTTTGTTTTCTCAGTGTCTTTGTTTTCTCAGTGTCTTTGTTTTCTCAGTGTCTTTGTTTTCTCAGTGTCTTTGTTTTCTCAGTGTCTTTGTTTTCTCAGTGTCTTTGTTTTCTCAGTGTCTTTGTTTTCACAGTGTCTTTGCTTTTCACAGTGTCTTTGTTTTCTCAGTGTCTTTGTTTTCACAGTGTCTTTGCTTTTTTTGTTTCGTTTTAATAGTTCCTAACTGCATTTCAACGGGTTATCAACTCATTTCACATGCCAAGGGACATGTTAGAATTTTAACCCGGAGTGTGTTAATGTTGGGGTTAATTCCACAAATTTCAATTTAAATGCAATTCCCTCTCCCTGTCAATTCCATTTGATTAAATACAAATTCCAGGTCAGTCTTTAAATTCTGAAATACTACAGTGTGACATCACAGCAGCAAGATCTGTGACCTGTTGCCACAAGAAAAGGTCAACCAGTGAAGAACAAACACCATTGTAAATACAACCTATATTTATGTTTATTTATTTTCGCTTTTGTACTTTAACTATTTTCACATTGTTACATCCCCGTACATAGCCATAAATATAACATTTGAAATGTCTCCCTAATTTATTTTTTACATTTGTGAGTGAAATGTTTATTGTTCATTTTTATTGAGGTTTTCTGATGTTCCTGTGTGGCTCAGTTGGTAGAGCATGGTGCTTGCAATGCCACAGTTGTGGGTTCAATACCCACAGGGGACCAGAATGGAAAAAGTACAGAAATGTATCCACTCACTACTGTAAGTTGAGCGTTTGCTAAATGACTAAAATGTAATAGCCATAATATAGTTATATAATTATACATTATAATATAACAATTATGGTTTATTATCTATTTCACTTGCTTTGGCAATGTAAACATGTTTCCCATGGCAATGAAGCCTTTTAAAATGAATTAATTAAATTCCTTCTCAATTTCAATGTTCGGAAAATTCCAAGAATTAAATTCCTAATTCAATATTATCCTCAATTACGGGTTGTAAATAAATAAATAAAAAATGTACATTGAGCTGATAGAAAACCTTGTCATTTCGAAGATCATTTCCAGTAATTCTACACAATTTTGATAAGGAGCTGAGAGACAATTTTGTAGTTTTAAAGCTAATTTCCTGTAATTCTATGCATTTTGCCATGGCTAATGCTGGGCTCCTCTGCTCAAAAAGTGTAACAAAATCAATTTTTTGAAATTGTATTTTAGATTCTCCACTGACTGTCTAGATTTTATTTGATTGTTAGTTCTCAAAGATGACATTATCTATCTGGTTTTGGTCATTTACGTCGACACTGAAACAGTTTTTCCCATCATGAAAATCATCACTTAGCCGGCCCGCCAAATAATTTTCTACATAGAAAAAACCCTGTAATTAGCTCAAATGGCTGTAATTTCTACCATATTAAAGGGATAGATCGAGATTTAGGAAATTAAGCCATTTATCTACTTGCCCAGAGTTGGATGAACAGGAACAGCTAGCATGCTAACTGTTCCTGTATACTTCCGGTAATTGAGAATTTTATTGGGGTGGCAGCGTAGCCTAGTGGTTAGAGCGTTGGACTATTAACCCAAAGGTTGCAAGATCGAATCCACGAGCTGACAAGGTAAAAATCTGTCGTTCTGAACAAGGCAGTTAACCCACTGTTCCTAGGCCGTCAATGAAAATACTAATTTGTTCTTAACTGACTTGCCTAGTTAAATAAAGGTAAAAAATCTAATAAAAAAAATACTGGATACAGAGACATAAAAACGGTATCCACAAAATTATATTCTATTGCAGCTCGCGATATTCCCCCCCCCAAGTAGTTTTCTAAAATAACAAAATATAGACCCCCTGCAGGACCACGGCCCCCAGTTTGAAAACCCCTGGGTGATGCTACTGTTCAGAGAATGAGAGTTTGACTGTGTGATATTAGGTTGCTTCTTGTGTAAATATTTTCTGTCTGGATTTTAATGATTTGTATTGTACTGGACATATAGAACTAGATTAAATGATTAAAAACAATCCATTAACTGGAAAATATATATATATATTTTTACAATTCCAATTGAATTCCAAATCAAACAGTCTAATTCCAATTCCATAACTTTAAAGATTGAATCCAATTCTTATTTTAACAATCTAAATTCTCCACTTCATGAATTCAGTGAATTCAATAACTTAATTTGAAGTTGTAATTAAACCCTGATGTCTGGTAGGGTAGTCACCTTGAGGAGCGAAGCCTGGCTGGGGAGGCCCATAGGCGAAGTCAGGGCCCCTGGGCTGGGCAGCCATGTACTGGACCGGGCTCCTGTTGGGCTGCTGGGCAAACTGCTGGGGGGGCCCAGGCGACTGGTGCTGGGGCCCGGGTTGAGCAGACCTCACCTGGGGAAAAGAAGAAGATTACTCAGAGTTTTGCCATTTTTCCTTTTTCCCAACCTCTGTGAGAGACTCAGCTGAGCTTAAAGGGCCCTGTGAAACACTCAGCTGAGCTTATAGGGCCCTGTGAGAGACTCAGCTGAGCTTATAGGGCTCTGTGAAACACTCAGCTGAGCTTATAGGCCCCTGTGAAACACTCAGCTGAGCTTAAAGGGCCCTGTGAGAGACTCAGCTGAGCTTATAGGGCCCTGTGAAACACTCAGCTGAGCTTATAGGGCCCTGTGAGAGACTCAGCTGAGCTTAAAGGGCTCTGTGAAACACTCAGCTGAGCTTATAGGGCCCTGTGAGAGACTCAGCTGAGCTTAAAGGGCCCTGTGAAACACTCAGCTGAGCTTATAGGCCCCTGTGAAACACTCAGCTGAGCTTAAAGGGCCCTGTGAGAGACTCAGCTGAGCTTATAGGGCCCTGTGAAACACTCAGCTGAGCTTAAAGGGCCCTGTGAGAGACTCAGCTGAGCTTATAGGGCCCTGTGAAACACTCAGCTGAGCTTATAGGGCCCTGTGAGAGACTCAGCTGAGCTTAAAGGGCTCTGTGAAACACTCAGCTGAGCTTATAGGGCCCTGTGAGAGACTCAGCTGAGCTTAAAGGGCCCTGTGAAACACTCAGCTGAGCTTATAGGCCCCTGTGAAACACTCAGCTGCAGTACAGTGCTCAAGGATAAAATGGCAGTAGGATAGGATCAAGGATTTGATCGCAATGACTGTAAGTGATCTGTTAGCTACTGATCTTATAGCAGAGACAATAAATTGGGACAATAAAGACAGATAGATTAATTAAATTATGGATTGACACCTGTACGTTGAAGGTGGGCTGGCTGGGGGTGGAGGCTGTGGCGTAAGAGGCTGGGACTGGCTGGGGGGCCGTCTGGAACTGGGGCCTGGCCAGCATGGAGGCTGAGGAGTTCTCCGCTTGGGGCCGGGGCAGTGTTCCGCCTGGGGCCCCGGCCTTGGGAGAGGACTTCTTGGTGGCCGTCAGAGGAGGCTGAGTGGGGATGACCATACGCTTGTACCCTGTCACCGGAGCGTTGGGACTGTTCAGAGTTCCAGAGTTCTGTAAAATAGAATGAGTTTTAAATCAAATAGCCTTTTCCTTTAATCCTCTGCAGAACACTGTTGTAACTCTTGTTCATCCAACACTAAATATAGCCAGTTACAAAATACAATATCTATTATAACATCACTGTCTATGCATATCTCCTGCATCACAAATTAAGTTCCCACGCAGAAGAAAAATTTAGTTCTTCTTATCTTATCTAATCACTTTTTGAGCTTAAAGCCAGACTCAAGTCAAAAATAAAATATATCATTATTCAATTCTGATTTACACCTGAAAACAGTTCCATATATTTCAGTATTTTTTCCAGTACTGCGATGAAGCCCGGTTAAACGCCTGGGCTGATGCTAACAGCATCTGGACTCCTGAGGAATTTCCTGATGCTATGGCTCACCGTAAAGTAACTACCCAGCCTGCTTCCTCCATATCAATCTGCAGGCTAACTACCCAGCCTGATTCCTCCATATCAACCTCCAGGCTAACTACCCAGCCTGCTTCCTCCATATCAATCTGCAGGCTAACTACCCAGCCTGCTTCCTCCATATCAACCTCCAGGCTAACTACCCAGCCTGCTTCCTCCATATCAATATGCAGGCTAACTACCCAGCCTGCTTCCTCCATATCAATCTGCAGGCTAACTACCCAGCCTGCTTCCTCCATATCAATCTGCAGGCTAACTACCCAGCCTGCTTCCTCCATATCAATCTCCAGGCTAACTACCCAGCCTGCTTCCTCCACATCAACCTCCAGGCTAACTACCCAGCCTGCTTCCTCCATATCAATCTGCAGGCTAACTACCCAGCCTGCTTCCTCCATATCAATCTCCAGACTACCTAGTTCTGACTCCCACATGGCACCCTATTCCCTATATAGTGCCTATAAGGTGAACTACTTAAGTAGTGCACTATATAGGGAAAAGGGTGCCATTTGGGACTCAACCCTGGACAGCAAAGGCCCTCACTATCCTGACCCAATTCCTGCAGACATAAACTAAGGGTAATAAAGCACGCTAGCAGGGAGGGTTTATAAATTGTTGGGTGGAGGACGGCATGACAGTACGTTGGCAGTGCTAGAGGAAAATGGTGCTGACTGTAGCTGGCTGGGGGGAACACGGTGGTAAATCCTGGAGATTTGTTGTCCCCGGTGATCCCTGGGAGGGAAGAGGAAACAACTGACAGTGACAGGAAATGAGTTTCTCAGTAGCTCAATGCTGAGCAATATCTCACCATTGGCACGTCCAATTTCCATATTTTGGGGGTGACTTCTTTCCCCACACTGGGGGCGTTTGTGTCAGATTCACAGTGTTTTAATAGTGAATGGTTACAGGTGAGCTTGCAGGGTAACAGTGAACCTCTCAGGGTTGTGACACTGGTATGCTGTGGTTCAATGCCTCTCAGTTAGTGAACTACAGACGTGTTGTATTGGTGATCCCAGGTCAGGACTGAGGGAGGGAAGAGAGAAGAGGCCACTATGGGAAAACGACTTATCTCTGAATTATGACAGCAGTTTCTCACTGGCTCAATGCAGGACAGAGAATGTATGTGACTCAAATGGCATCCTATTCTTTATATAGAGTCCAACCCTGTTTCACCTGTCTTGTTCTTGTCTCCCCCCCCCCACCAGGTGTATCACCCTGTTTCACCTGTCTTGTTCTTGTCCCCCCCCCCCACCAGGTGTCTCATATTTTCCCCATTACCCCCTGTGTATTTATACCTGTGTTTTCTGTTTGTCTGTTACCAGTTCGTCTTGTTTTGTCAGGTCTTACCAGTGTGTTACCAGTTCTCAAGTTTTTTGTTTTATAGTCTTCCCGGTTTTGACCTTTCTGCCTGTCCTGACCGTGAGCCCGCCTGCCATTCTGTCCCTGATTGACTCTGCCTCGGATTACGAACCTCTGCCTGTCCTCGATCTGCCCTTTGCCTGACCCTCTGCCTGACCTCGATCTGCCCTTTGCCTGACCCTCTGCCTGACCTCGATCTGCCCTTTGCCTGACCCTCTGCCTGACCTCGATCTGCCCTTTGCCTGACCCTCTGCCTGACCTCGATCTGCCCTTTGCCTGACCCTCTGCCTGACCTCGATCTGCCCTTTGCCTGACCCTCTGCCTGACCTCGATCTGCCCTTTACCTGACCCTCTGCCTGACCTCGATCGGCCCTTTACCTGACCCTCTGCCTGACCTCGATCTGCCCTTTACCTGACCCTCTGCCTGACCTCGATCTGCCCTTTACCTGACCCTCTGCCTGACCTCGATCTGCCCTTTACCTGACCCTCTGCCTGACCTCGATCTGCCCTTTACCTGACCCTCTGCCTGACCTCGATCTGCCCTTTACCTGACCCTCTGCCTGTCCTCGATCTGCCCTTTACCTGACCCTCTGCCTGACCTCGATCTGCCCTTTACCTGACCCTCTGCCTGACCTCGATCTGCCCTTTACCTGACCCTCTGCCTGACCTCGATCTGCCCTTTACCTGACCCTCTGCCTGACCTCGATCTGCCCTTTACCTGACCCTCTGCCTGACCTCGATCTGCCCTTTACCTGACCCTCTGCCTGACCTCGATCTGCCCTTTACCTGACCCTCTGCCTGACCTCGATCTGCCCTTTACCTGACCCTCTGCCTGACCTCGATCTGCCCTTTACCTGACCCTCTGCCTGTCCTCGATCTGCCCTTTACCTGACCCTCTGCCTGACCTCGATCTGCCCTTTACCTGACCCTCTGCCTGACCTCGATCTGCCCTTTACCTGACCCTCTGCCTGACCTCGATCTGCCCTTTACCTGACCCTCTGCCTGACCTCGATCTGCCCTTTGCCTGACCCTCTGCCTGACCTCGATCTGCCCTTTACCTGACCCTCTGCCTGTCCTCGATCTGCCCTTTGCCTGACCCTCTGCCTGACCTCGATCTGCCCTTTACCTGACCCTCTGCCTGACCTCGATCTGCCCTTTACCTGACCCTCTGCCTGACCTCGATCTGCCCTTTACCTGACCCTCTGCCTGACCTCGATCTGCCCTTTGCCTGACCCTCTGCCTGACCTCGATCTGCCCTTTACCTGACCCTCTGCCTGACCTCGATCTGCCCTTTACCTGACCCTCTGCCTGTCCTCGATCTGCCCTTTACCTGACCCTCTGCCTGACCTCGATCGGCCCTTTACCTGACCCTCTGCCTGACCTCGATCTGCCCTTTACCTGACCCTCTGCCTGACCTCGATCTGCCCTTTACCTGACCCTCTGCCTGACCTCGATCTGCCCTTTACCTGACCCTCTGCCTGACCTCGATCTGCCCTTTACCTGACCCTCTGCCTGACCTCGATCTGCCCTTTACCTGACCCTCTGCCTGACCTCGATCGGCCCTTTACCTGACCCTCTGCCTGACCTCGATCTGCCCTTTACCTGACCCTCTGCCTGACCTCGATCTGCCCTTTACCTGACCCTCTGCCTGACCTCGATCTGCCCTTTACCTGACCCTCTGCCTGTCCTCGATCTGCCCTTTGCCTGACCTTTTGTTATAATAAATATTCTGAGAATCATAAAATCTGCATCTGGGTCCTATCCTGAGTCGTGATACTAATAGTGCACTACTTTAAACTAGTGCCCTGGTCATAAGTAGTGCACTATAAAATAGGGAATAGTGTGCGGATGACGGAGGACGGAGGTTTGAGGACGGAGGCAAGGTCAGGAGTTCCTCACTGGTTCCACAGAGAATATCTCAGCAGAACAGCTTGGTCCCACTCAGAGTGAACAATTTGTACATTTTCTATGTTTTTTTTTTGTTTTTTTCCCCCACACACAAGGTTAGATTTGGTTACCAAGACAGGATCGTTAAGTTAAAAATAACGAGTGTTTCAGTACAATACTATACCAGTACAGACGTTGATGTTGTGTAATACATTGCGTCCCATCACACACACACACACACACACAAACTAAACCATGCCATCTACAACCAGCCTTCATCTTATCGGTGTCAGACTGTCAGACGACCTAAAAAACCTCTGTCATTAACCTTGGCTGATCCTATTAGGGCTGGTGCCTTAAGGGTTGAAAAGGAATCAATTACTCAATGTTACTACTGCAGTATAACATGTACTCTTACGCGCTTTATTAAAACAAATGTTGGTCATAAAAGTGGGAGAAACATCCCCCCCAGAGAGTACGTATTAGAGATGAACCTCAATAGCTTCTATTACTACTGTGTCAAGGTGAATAACACCGTGTAACAGTCGTTGTTCCTTGCACGATTCCATCTTAAACAAAGCGGAGGAATTCTTAAAGAACTTTTGTTCGTGCTGATGTGATGAAGGACAAACAGACTTTATTACTAATATAACATGAATAATATGAAGCCACAACACATTCAGACAAGAGACAGTAGACTCAGGTCTTCATGGATACGTTTTTAACATGTGACTGAGAGTCTCCCAAACTCAAGTCCAGATAATCTGATGAGCAAAGGCCAAGCAGAGGAGAGGAGAGGAGAGGGAGGTGAGAAGAGTAGGAGAAGACAGAAGGAGAGAGGGGAGGAGAGAGGAGAGGAAGAAAGGGGGGAGGAGAGAGGAGAGGAAGAGAGGGGGAGGAGAGAGGAGAAGAGAGGGGGAGGAGAGAGGAGAGGAGAGGAAGAGAGAGGGGGAGGAGAGAGGAGAGGAGAGGAAGAGAGGGGGGAGGAGAGATGAGAGGAGAGGAAGAGAGGGGGAGGAGAGATGAGAGGAGAGGAAGAGAGGGGGGAGGAGAGATGAGAGGAGAGGAAGAGAGGGGGAGGAGAGAGGAGAAAAAAAAAAGCCCTTCAGGAAGTGAAATTAGTCAATTTAAATGTTTCATGGTTTTTAAATACTGTAGATTATTAATTTATCTTTAAAGGCCTTAGAACCTAACGTTGATTTAGCAGAGAACTGGAAAAATGCAAATGGTAGACCTCAAAATAATTACATTGTCATGGTGAATGTTCCAGCATTTAGATTAAGAGAAGAAATTCAATCGTTTTATGAGGTGATGAAACTGGGAACTGAATAAGAGAGTTTGTTCTACAGCGGGAAATGATTTCCGTGTTATCTGAACGATGAGATACTTGTTACATTACTGCGAGCAGCGAGGTCACATGTTTTCAATGTCAAATCAAATCATATTTTCATTGGTCGCGTACACGTGTTTAGTAGATGTTAATGCGAGTGTAGCGAAATGCTTGTGCTTCTAGTTCTGACAGTGCAGTAAATATCTAACATGTAATATCTAACAAATTCACAATCGTATACCCAATACACACAAAAGTAAGTAAGGAATGAAATTAAGAATATATAAAAACACAGATGAGCAATGTCAGAGCGGCATAGACTAAGATACAGTAGATAGTATAGAATATAGTATATATATATGAGATGAGTAATGCGAGATATGTAAACATTAGTGACTAGTGTTCCATTTATTAAAATGGCCAAATGATATCAAGTCTGTGTATATAGGCAGCAGCCTCTCTGAGTTAGTGATGGCTGTTTAACAGTCTGATGGCCTTGAGATAGAAGCTGTTTTTCAGTCTCTCGGTCCCAGCTTTGATCCACCTGTACTGACCTCGCCTTCTGGACGATAGCGGGGTGAACAGGCAGTGGCTCGGGTGGTTGTTGTCCTTGATGATCTTTTCGGCCTTCCTGTGACATCGGGTGCTGTAGGTGTCATGGAGGGCAGGTAGTTTGCCCCCGGTGATGCTTTGGGTAGACCTCACCACCCTCTGGGTAGCCCTGCGGTTGTGGGCGGTGCAGTTGCCGTACCAGGTGGTGATACAGTCCGACAGGATGCTCTCAATTGTGCATCTGTAGAAGTTTGTGAGGGTTTTAGGTGACAAGCCACATTTTCTTCAGCCTCCTGAGGTTGAAGAGGCGCTGTTGCGCCTTCTTCACAACACTGTCTGTGTGGGTGGAATATTTCAGTGTGTCTGTGATGTGTACGCAGAGGGACTTAAATCTTTCCACCTTCTCCACTACTGTCCCGTCGATGTGGATAGGGGGGCTGCTTCCTCTGCTGTTTCCTGAAGTCCACGATCATCTCCTTTGTTTTGTTGACGTTGAGTGAGAGGTTGTTTTCCTGACACCACACTCCCAGAGCCCTCACCTCCTCCCTGTAGGCCGTCTCGTCGTTGTTGGTAATCAGGCCTACTACTGTGGTGTCGTCTGCAAACTTGATGATTGAGTTGGAGGCATGCATGGCCACGCAGTCGTGGGTGAACAGGGAGTACAGGAGGGGGCTGAGAACACACCCTTGTGGGGCCCCAGTGTTGAGGATCAGCAAAGTGGAGATGTTGTTTCCTACCTTCACCACCTGGGGGCGGCCAGTCAGGAAGTCCAGGACCCAATTGCACAGGGTGGGGTTGAGACCCAGGGCCCCGAGCTTGATGATGAGCTTTGAGGGTACTTTGGTGTTGAATGCTGAGCTGTAGTCAATGAACAGCATTCTTACATAGGTTTTCCTCTTGTCCAGATGGGATAGGGCAGTGTGCAGAGTGATGGCGATTGCATCGTCTGTGGACCTGTTGGTGCGGTATGCAAACTGAAGTGGGTCTAGGGTGGCCGGTAAGGTGGAGGTGATATGATCCTTGACTAGTCTCTCAAAGCACTTCATGATGATAGAAGTGAGTGCTATGGGGTGATAGTCATTTAGTTCAGTTACCTTTAGCTTTCTTGGGTACAGGAACAATGGTGGCCCTCTTGAAGCATGTGGGAACAGCAGACTGGGATAGGGAGAGATTGAATATGTCCGTAAACACACCAGCCAGCTGGTCTGGTCATGCTCTGAGGACGCGGCTAGAGATGCCGTCTGGGCCGGCAGACTTGCGATGGTTAACACGCTTCAATGTCTTACTCACGTCGGCCACGGAGAAGGAGATCCCACAGTCCTTGGTAGCGGGCCGCGTTGGTGGCACTGTGTTATCCTCAAAGCGGGCAAAGAAGGTGTTTAGCTTGTCCGGAAGCAAGATGTCGGTGTCCGCGAGCTGGTTTTCCCTTTGTAGTTCGTGCAACATACGTCTTGTGTCTGAGCCGTTGAATTGTGTCTCCACTTTGTCTCTATACTGACGTTTTGCCTGTTTTATTGGCTTAAGGAGGGAATGACTGCTCTGTTCGTCTTCTGCCATTTTCCCAGTCACCTTGCCATGTTTAAATGCGGTGGTTCACGCTTTCAGATTTGCGCGAATGCTGCCATCTGTGTGTGTGTGTGTGTGTGTGTGTGTGTGTGTGTCTGTGTGTGTGTGTGTGTCTGTGTGTGTGTGTCTGTGTGTGTGTGTGTGTGTGTGTGTGTGTGTGTGCGTGTCTGTATGTGTGTGTGTGGTTTTCTGTATGTGTGTGTCTGTGTGCGTGTCTGTGTGTGCGTGCGTGTCTGTGTCTGTGTGCGTCTGTGTGTGTGTGTGTGTGTGTGTGTGTGTGTGTGTGTGTGTCTGTGAGTGTGTGTCTGTGAGTGTGTGTGTGTCTGTGTGGTTGTGTGTGTGGTTGTGTGTGTGTGTGTGTGTCTGTGTGTGTCTGTCTGTGTCTGTGTGTGTGTGTGTGTGTGTGTGTGTGTGTGTGTGTGTGTCTGTGTGTGTGTGTGTGTCTGTCTGTGTGTGTCTGTGTGTGTGTGTGTGTGTGTGTGTGTGTGTGTGTGTGTGTGTGCTGTGTGTGTGTGTGTGTGTGTGTGTGTGTGTGTGTGTGTGTCTGTGAGTGTGTGTGTGTCTGTGTGTGTGTGTGTGCGTGTCTGTGTGGTTGTGTGTGTGTGTGTGTGTCTGTCTGTGTCTGTGTGTCTGTGTGTGTGTCTGTGTGGTTGTCTGTGTGTGTGTGTGTGTCTGTCGTGTCTGTGCGTGTGGGCTGTGTGCGTGTGTGTGTGTGTGTGTGTGCTGTGTGTGTGTGTGTGTCGTCTGTGTCGTGTCTGTGTGTGTGTGTGTGTCTGTGTCTGTGTCTGTGTGTGTCTGTGTGTGTGTGTCTGTGTGCGTGTGTGCGTGTGTGTGTGCGTGTGTGTGTGTGTGTGTGTGTGTGTGTGTGTGTGTGTGTGTGTGTGTGGTGTGTGGGGAGAGAATGGAGCATGAGCTCCTAGACTAGAGGACCATTGAGAATAAATATGAACTAAACCACGACACCTACAAACAATGCAGCTGTGTTCAAACACTCTAAACTCTCTCTAAACTCTCTCTAAACTCTCTCTAAACTCTCTCTAAACACACTCTAAACTCACTCTAAACTCACTCTAAACACACTCTAAACACACTCTAAACTCACTCTAAACTCTCTCTAAACTCTCTCTAAACTCACTCTAAACACACTCTAAACACACTCTAAACACACTCTAAACACTCTAAACTCTCTCTAAACTCTCTCTAAACTCTCTCTAAACTCTCTCTAAACTCTCTCTAAACTCTCTCTAAACTCACTCTAAACTCTCTCTAAACTCTCTCTAAACTCTCTCTAAACTCTCTCTAAACTCTCTCTAAACACACTCTAAACTCTCTCTAAACTCACTCTAAACACACTCTAAACTCTCTCTAAACTCTCTCTAAACACACTCTAAACTCACTCTAAACTCTCTCTAAACTCTCTCTAAACACACTAAACACACTCTAAACACACTCTAAACACTCTCTAAACTCACTCTAAACTCACTCTAAACTCACTCTAAACACACTCTAAACTCTCTCTAAACTCTCTCTAAACACACTCTAAACTCTCTCTAAACTCTCTCTAAACTCTCTCAAACTCTCTCTAAACTCTCTCTAAACTCTCTAAACTCACTCTAAACTCTCTCTAAACACACTAAACTCACTCTAAACACTCTCTAAACTATCTCTAAACTCTCTCTAAACTCTCTCTAAACTCTCTCTAAACTCACTCTAAACTCACTCTAAACTCACTCTAAACTCTCTCTAAACTCTCTCTAAACACACTAAACTCTCTCTAAACACACTCTAAACTGTCTCTAAACACACTAAACTCACTCTAAACTCTCTCTAAACTCTCTCTAAACACACTCTAAACTCTCTCTAAACACACTCTAAACTCTCTCTAAACTCTCTCTAAACTCTCTCTAAACTCTCTAAACTCTCTCTAAACTCTCTCTAAACTCTCTCTAAACACACTAAACTCACTCTAAACACACTCTAAACACACTCTAAACTCTCTCTAAACTCTCTCTAAACACACTCTAAACTCACTCTAAACACACTATAAACTATCTCTAAACTCTCTCTAAACACACTCTAAACTCACTCTAAACTCTCTCTAAACACACTCTAAACTCTCTCTAAACTCTCTCTAAACACACTCTAAACTCTCTCTAAACTCTCTCTAAACTCTCTCTAAACTCTCTCTAAACACACTCTAAACTCTCTCTAAACTCTCTCTAAACACACTCTAAACTCACTCTAAACTCTCTCTAAACACACTCTAAGCTCACTCTAAGCTCACTCTAAACTCACTCTAAACTCACTCTAAACTCACTCTAAACTCACTCTAAACTCACTCTAAACTCACTCTAAACTCACTCTAAACACTCTAAACTCACTCTAAACTCACTCTAAACTCACTAAACTCACTGTAAACACTCTAAATTCACTCTAAACACTCTCTAAACTCTCTCTAAACTCTCTCTAAACTCTCTCTAAACACTCTCTAAACTCTCTCTAAACTCTCTCTAAACTCTCTCTAAACTCTCTCTAAACTCACTCTAAACACACTCTAAACACACTCTAAACTCACTCTAAACTCTCTCTAAACTCTCTCTAAACTCTCTCTAAACTCTCTCTAAACTCACTCTAAACACACTAAACACTCTACTCACTCTAAACTCACTCTAAACTCACTCTAAACTCACTCTAAACTCACTCTAAACTCACTCTAAACTCACTCTAAACCACTCTAAACTCACTCTAAACTCACTGTAAACACTCTAAATTCACTCTAAATTCACTCTAAACACTCTAAACTCACTATACACACTCTAAACTCACTATAAACACTCTAAACTCACTATAAACACACTCTAAACACACTAAACTCACTCTAAACACACTAAACTACTCTAAACTCACTAAACTCACTCTGAACTCACTAAACTACTCTAACACAGACATCATATGACTCTAACAAATGTGACATAAATAAGATATTACCTCAATCAGAACTCTGGACTGTCTGTCTAACTTATGAACCAGCAACACATATATAGAGGTTGTTCACTGTTTATCCATACAGATATCCTGTCTAGCAGTGTCTTTATCCCTACAGATTTGGGGATTTTCTTCCATTCTTCTCTGCAGATCTTCTCAAGTTCTGTCAGGTTGGATGGGGAGCGTTGCTGCACAGTTATTTTCAGGTCTCTACAGAGATGTTCGATCGGGTTCAATTCCGGGCTCTGGCTGGGCCACTCAAGGACATTCAGAGACTTGTCCTGAAGCCACTCCTGTGTTGTCTTGGCTGTGTGCTTAGGGTCGTCGTCCTGTTGGAAGGTGAATCTTCACCCCAGTCTGAGGTCCTTAGTGCGCTGGAGCAGGTTTTCTTCAAGGATCTCTCTGTACTTTGCTCCGTTCATCTTTCCCTCGATCCTGACTAGTCTCCCAGTCCCTGCCGCTGAAAAACACCCCCACAGCATGATGCTGCCACCACCGTGCTTCACCGTAGGGATGGTGCCAGGTTTCCTCCAGATGTGACGCTTGGCATTCAGGCCAAAGAGTTCAATCTTGGTTTCATCAGACCAGATAATCTTGTTTCTCATGGTCTCAGAGTTCTTTAGGTGCCTTTTGGCAAACTCCAAGTGGGCTGTCATGTGCCTTTTACTGAGGAGTGGCTTCCGTCTGGCCACTCAACCATAAAGGCCTGATTGGTGGAGTGCTGCAGAGATGGTTGTCCTTCTGGAAGGTTCTCCCATTTCCACAGAGGAACTCTGGAGCTCTGTCAGAGTGACCCCTAGGTTCTTGGTCACCTCCCTGACCAAGGCCCTTCTCCCCAGATTGCTCAGTTTGGCCGGGCGACCAGCTCTAGGAAGAGTCTTCTTCTATTTAAGAATGATGGAGGCCACTGTGTTCTTGGGGACCTTCAATGCTGCAGAAATGTTTTGGTACCCTTCCCCAGATCTGTACCTCGACACAATCCTGTCTCGGAGTTCTACGAACAACTCCTTCCACCTCATGGCTTGGTTTTTGCTCTGACATGCACTGTCAACTGTGAGACCTCATATAGCCAGGTGTGTGCCTTTCCAAATCATGTCCAATCAATTGAATTTACCACAGGTGGACTCCAATCAAGTTGTAGAAACATCTCAAGGATGATCAATGGAAGCAGGATGCACCTGAGCTCAAATACGAGTCTCATAGCAAATGGTCTGAATACTTAAGTATATAAGGTATTTTTGTTTTATATTTGTAATACATTTGCAAAGTAACAAAAAGTTCTTGCTTGGTCATTATTGGGTATTGCGTGTAGATTGATGAGGTAAGACTTAATGTAATCAATTTTAGAATAAGGCTGTAATGTAGCAAAATATGGAAAAAGTCAAAGGGTCTGAATACTTTCCCGAATGCACTGTACATATAATAGAGGTAAAGGGAGGTAATATCTATATATAGTAGGGGTAAAGGGTTGTAATATCTATATATAGTAGGGGTAAAGGGTGGTAATATCTATATATAATAGAGGTAAAGGGAGGTAATATCTATATATAGTAGGGGTAAAGGGAGGTAATATCTATATATAGTAGGGGTAAAGGGTGGTAATATCTATATATAGTAGGGGTAAAGGGTGGTAATATCTATATATAGTAGGGGTAAAGGGTGGTAATATATATATATAGTAGGGGTAAAGGGAGGTAATATCTATATATAGTAGGGGTAAAGGGAGGTAATATCTATATATAGTAGGGGTAAAGGGTGGTAATATCTATATATAGTAGGGGTAAAGGGTGGTAATATCTATATATAGTAGGGGTAAAGGG